>NW_018165571.1:2544-17418 GCF_001263595.1 Phalaenopsis equestris | reverse complement strand
CGCCTCCTTCGTGCCGTTGGAGGGATTCGTTCCCGCGCTCGCCTCTCGCACTCGAGACAAATCTCGCAGTCGCCCATCCCTCGTATCCTATCTTCTGCGTTCTGAGTTCGATCTTCTCTACCGCGGATCGTATCCTCTACAAAAACCTCTGTCTCTCTCGATCTCTTGCGACATATGCGATCTCTTAATCATTCTTTCTCCTTTTCTGGTCTATATGGGGCTTTCGTTTGGTGCGTTTCAAAGGGGCCGAAAATCTTTGAGGGGAAAAAAACTCTGTCATTTTCTTCTCTCACTTACTTCTTTAGCCTGTTGTACTTGGGTTGGTTTTCTCTTACTGTTGGAGGAAGGATTGAAGTGGAGTGCTTTGAAAATTTTTTTGTGGTTTTTCTTTGCTTCAGGGAGGTACTTTCTCTCCCCCCCCCCTATGCCTTGTCTTTTTTCGGTTTCTCTGCCGAACCCCTTAGCTTAGTGCAGTGGACGATACAACATGCTTGAGTGATATTACACTTATGTCTTGGTACTCAAACATCTAGAAATGAAAATGTGAGCATGTTCTAGGAGTTAGACTTGATTACTTGCTTAAAGTGGTGAAGCTATGTATGTGGTGAAGCTATGGCATGTTTCTTTTTACTGTAGCATATTTCTATTGGAAGCAATTAGGAGGGTTGAAACATGGGTTTGAGACAATTTTAGCTCCTCTTGCAAGCATGTTAGGATATGTATCATGAAGCTTTTCATTTATTCTTATCTAGCATGAGACATTGGAAGGTTTATTTGGTCTTTCACACATGTGGAAGGCTCGATTTTAGCATGTTAAAACCCTTTTTGGCTTGAAAATGCATGTTATGAAGAAGTTCACTTTGATTTAGGAAAGGTTCTATAGTTTGCTTTAATAATTTAGTTTGGCTCCTCGAGGGGGGCATCTTTTATGCTTGAGGGAAGTTGATTCATGCTTAGAACGATTATATTAGTGGCCTAAAAATACTTTCCATGATACTGTTATAGTTTAAAACCTATTTTGGCTCCATATACTGATGTTTTAAAGGCATGTGGACTATTCTTTGGCCTTGAATGACTCGGTTTTGGGTTTTTGTTGGTGCTCGGTTTTAATTTCAGGAGCATGGAATGTTGATTTTTATTGAGGCTTGGGTCTTGACTTTCGTTGAGGTGTTGAAGCTCTTTTACTAGCTTTGAGAGTTTCGTTTTGGCCCTTGCTGGTTTTCGGTTTGCTTAAAAGTGGCCGGGTTTGGATTTATTGTCATAAGTTGTATTTGTTGGCCTATAAAGTTTTGGTTCGATCTCTATGGGGGCTCACCTGCGTTTACTTGTTTTCTGCTACCTGCCCCTGTTCGAAGCAAGTACTACATGCAAACCTTAGAGTTAAGACTTGGTATAACCTACTCTATGTTGGTTTGGCTTTAGCCCCTGCTGGGCTCGGTTTTGGCCATTTGTTGGTTGTGGTTTTTGGCCTTAGTTGAGGAGCTCGGTTTGACTCATTTTTAAGCCCTTGCCCGAGGGCCTGGCTTGTGTTCTGTGTCGTCCTTATTTGAGAGTTTCCGGGTGGTTTCCTACTCCTACCCGTGAGACCTATTGAGGGTGCTCAATTTGATTTGGTCCTTCTTGTTGGGCTTAAATGGCTTGAATGTTATTGATGAATCAAGTTTGTCATCCAAAAATACATGTATATGTAGTATCTATAGAGTGAGGTGATTCAAAATGAATTGAACATATTTATTGAGTCTTTCTTGAAAAAATTAGAGCCGGTTTGGGATGATTTATGAAAGCTTGTCCATTCATTCTCTTATGCATATCAAAGGCAATACTTTGGCAATACCTAGGGTGGTTTTCCTTTTGTTACTTTGGTCGTGAGCCTTGCTCGATGGGCACTGCCCCTGTGGTTTTTCGGCTTTGCCCTCTACCCGTGAGATTAGCAGATGGAGGTCTTCTTCTTCTTTGCTCTCTACCCGTGACATTAGCAGATGGAGGTCTTCTTCTTCTTTGTCCCTCACCTGTGGGTTCGTGTTGTGTTGAATTCCTCCTTGTCGTTTGTGGCCATGAGTTTCTTATATGGGGTTTGGTTTGATTTGTTTTGGCTCCTACCAGCAAGCTAGTTGGAGCTTGGTTGTGCGTTTTTGGCCTTACCCGTGACCCTCTACTCTTTTTTTTTTCTAGGCCCTGTTTACTGCCTTGGCCGAGAGCCTTGGTAGCTGTCCCCTTTTCTATTGACCCCGGCCGTGAGCATTTATGTGGCTTTATTGGAGGGTTCTATGTTTATTTGATATATGAAGCTATTGAGTAATTTGGGAGTTGAAAAATCTTAATTTTGGCATAAGTTTGGAGGTGCTGATGATAGTCTTCCCTGGGTCACTTTCCTTTTGTTCAATTCATGGAATTTGGAGGATTTTCAAGTCTTATTTGGGAGAACGTTTGGTTGAATTAAATTGAGCCCATGGAAGATATTTTTGGAGGATTGACACCGATGTAGGGGAGGTCATTTGTGGGTGATCGTCGTGTCGGTTCGGGCCCGTTTCGACTCGTTCGAAATAAGATTTGGAAAGGACACCTCCTTGGGTTGATCAAATTCTAATAGAGTGAGATCCTTTTGGATTGATTCAAGGACCTCGGGCCCTACCTTCTCAGGTCTTTTCATTACAAGTTTTGAGGGCTGATTCATCTTCTGTCTTTACGGTGTTTTAGGTGGATCGGTGACTCCTCTCTCTCACCCCACTTTTGTTCTTTTTTTCCTTGTTTCTTGGTTCGATTTTTTATGTTTATGTCCGATACATAAGTGTCCACATATAGTCTTTTGCTATACGTGAAACCATCATGCAAGATCGCAAGTAGGTCGGTTTTGTTTTGGGACTTAGGGCGGTGATGACAAAAGCATTATACATGAAACCATCAAGTAAGGTTGCAAGTAGGTCGGTTTTGTTTTGGGGCTTAAGGCGGTGATGACAAAGGCACATTGGAGATAGAGCAGAATGATATGTCATCCTACGACATCGGGATCCGATGATCCGATTCAGGGACCCATCAGGATCCGATTCAGGAACCCGGTGAGCTGTAGGATGACAGTATCATTCACCGACACAAGAATAGCGGGAGTTGACTCGAACCTTCTTAGGTTGTTGGTAGCCTTATGCCCAATAGCGCGATCGACTCGTAGACAACTACTTTTCAAAATTGATAAAAACAAATTTGATAAGAACAAATACACATTTTTCTAAAACAAAAATACATTTTTCGCTACAAACAAAATTGATACAGTTACTTTTTGCATGTTTGAAACC
Organism: Phalaenopsis equestris; assembly: GCF_001263595.1. Lineage (NCBI taxonomy): Eukaryota > Viridiplantae > Streptophyta > Magnoliopsida > Asparagales > Orchidaceae > Phalaenopsis > Phalaenopsis equestris. The sequence goes on along the minus strand of NW_018165571.1, from coordinate 14,128 downwards.
TATGTGCATGCTGAAAATATAAATTTAAATACATTTTAAACATCGGTTGTCCACTTGTTGATCACCTGTTTAGGCTAAGAAGTACCCTCCAGAGTTAGGTTCGATAGGACACCCTTCTAGTTGAGTGACGGACTTTATACATCCGGGTGACCGAGTAGTCTTTGACGACCCTCGAGTACTAATATATAGTTGAGCCTAGCCCCGACCCGAGTGCTTGCGGTCCCCCTCTTTTCGGACTTTTTCAAATATTTTTCTTGAAATTTTTAAACAAAGCATTCGTGGTCTCTTTTCAGGATTTTCCCGTGTTTTCTATGATTTTAATCAATTTGTCGATTCGTCGATTTCCTCACATTTCTCTTGTCGTTAGTCTTTTGACGATTTTTCTCGAGATTTCTGGACGATATTTCTTTTTTTCGTTTATATAAAACATTTCAGCCTGTTTCCTCAAGTTTTGTTGTTTGTACCTGTTGCATCAATTACACCTAAGGAACAGCGGACCTCCCAGGTATACAGGTTTGTTTTATGTTTACAGCATATTACTTTCTTGCAAATCACCTACCTGCTGTATTTTTTTTACTTTTCTTTTACCCCGCATGTTGTACTGTTCTCTCTACTGCATATTCTATTGTTTGTCATGTGCTACATATTCTACTATTATGTTATACACTATACAACTTCAACATGTTCCCTATAAAATATCTGAATAACTACAACCATAAGGCCGTTGGATTTGACATTATAACATGACACCCTAGAAAACTTAAACTCGTTACGACAAGGAGCTTGGAACTAGCGCGATGGGCAGCATGACCATCTTGAACAGCAGAACATGTCTTCCCTAGCTAAACCATTCATTTCATAGAAATTAAAACAACAATCCATAGGATTTCGAGGTTTTCTCCTAACGCAACATAAATGCAACATTTTATTTAGGAATTGTATAGCTCTGCTGTACGATCTAAGCCCTAACTCGTTGTAAGATTCTGAAGTTGTCGTTCGTTACGACTTAAATCCTCACATCTTCCAGGTTATTTGTGTGATCGTTTCACACGAATGTAAGCCCTAAATAGATAAAATTGACAGAATAAAACACTTGAATATTTCTCCTCGAAACTGAAGTCAAACCATAGGGTAGACTGGGAAGTCACCGAGGATCTCCTCTGGATCTGTGACATCCCCTAGTTCTTCTTCCTTTAGATTCTGTAATAAATATTCCAAATTTGAGTCATTCCCCTTTCACACCTCTTTGTCCGATTTCGTTGAAAAGTCCCATAAAATAATTTTTCCTAATTTTTATTGAGAGTATTCTTAAGTGACTTCAGTCATTTAAGATGTAATTAACTATAGGTGTTTGCCCTTATAGAATGTTTTTTCAAACCCAACTTAAAATAAATCCTATTTAATTCTTCATATTAAATATGAGAATTTGTCGGCAAATAAAACGGTTTCGCAGACCAAACGGACGTCATATATTTCTTAGTTTATTTGATCGAGTCTCATCCTCAAGTCTTGTGTTTATCCCTCAGAATCGATACAAGGTTTAAGGTAGAGTGCTCTTTCATTTAAACTGTGAAAATTATAGGGTCAGTTTGATTTCATATTTTTTTAAACTGAAATCTATATGTAAATTAAAACGTCATTCCGAAGCGGGCGACGGGATTTCGATTCCGACAACCGATAGCTTCTTACGGGCAACCCCACAAATAAACCAACCCCCGAAATAACGCCGACAGAAAACTTTGGGGTTTTATAAAATCCAATTTTTTTGTAATTTCATTGGCAAATTGAGTTTGTATTAACATTGTTAATATTAAAGATTTGTACAATAACAACAACAACAAGCTTTTATCCCACTAAGTGGAGTTGGCTACATGAATCCATTTTCTCCATTGCATCATATTGAGTGTTATATTTTCATTTAATTCTAATAATATAAGATAATTTTTTATATAATATGTTCAAGTCTTTCTAGGTCTACCTCTGCCTTTCTTAACATAATTGAATCTAAAACATCTACTCTCCTAACAGGATCATCACAGGTCGACGTTTAATGTCATCAAATCATCTAAGACAACTCTCTCTAATTTTGTTCGCCACTGGAACTACACCAACCCTATCCCAGATATATTCATTTTGCATTTTGTCTCTAAGAGTAAAGCCACCCATCCACCAAAGCATTATCGTCTCGACAACACTTAACTTAGTTTCATGCTTCTTTTTTAAAGGCCAACATTCAGCGTCATAGAGCAATGCAGGTCTCACAATCTTCTTCTAAAATTTTCCTTTCAGCCTAAGCGGTACTTTTCTATCACACAATAAGCCCGAAACATTCCTCCACTTCAACAAACCAACTTGGATTCTATTAATAACATCCCCATCTAACAATAGACCCGAGATATCCAAAGCATTCACAACTTTTAATAATTTGATCACTCAGAGTTATAACTTTGTTACTAGAGCTACTACTTCTAAAATTACATTCCATGTATTCAGTTTTAGTTATATTCAAACGAATGGCTTTAGACTCCAATGTAGGCCTCCATAACTCACGTTTTTCCTGAGTTTTTTCTCTAGTCTTATCCACAAGAAAGATATCATCAGCAAAAAACATACGCCAAGGTACATCCACCTATAAATGTCTGGTAAGAGCATCAATAACTAAAGCAAAAAGATATGGGCTTAAAGCTGATCCCCTGATGTAATCCAACTGAAATAGGAAAATATTTGGCCAATCCTCCTTTTGTTCGCAAGCAACAGCTCTAGTATACAAATCTTTAGTGACATGAGTATAAGTCATATCAACACCCATCTTCTCTAGAACTCTCCAAAGGATATCTCTTGGAACTTTATCGTAAACCTTTTCAAAATCAATAAAAAATCATATGTATATCCTCTTTATTCTCTCTGAACATTTCCTTCAAACCTCTCCATAAATGTATAAATTCCACAGTAGAGCTGCCCGGAATAAATCCAAACTGATTATGAGAAATCTTTGTAATACGTCTTAACCTATGTTCAATTACCCTCTTCTATAATTTTAAAGTATGAAAAATCAACTTAATTCCTCTATAATTTGCACACTCTTGGGCACCCCCTTTATTCTTAAAAATGGGGAAAAAAATATTCTTCCTCCACTCATCAGACGTCTTTTTAGTTAAAATAATATTAAAGAGTTTAGTAAGTCAAGAAACTCTCAAATATCCTAAATATTTCCACACTTCAATTGGGATATCATCAGGTCCTACAAACTTTCCACCCTTAGTTTTTTTTTAAAGTCTCAACTACTTTTTTACTAATACAATGATAAAAAGAAAATATTTAATTATTATTAATGATATTAAGATCACTATGGTTGATCGTATATTCAGAAACTTCATCGAAAAGTTTATCAAAATAACTCACTCAGCTATGTTGAATATCTTTTTCTAAAAAAAGCACTTTTGATTTTCATCTTTAATACACTTTACATGAGTTAAATCTTTAATTTTCTTCTCTCTTTGTTTGGCTAATTTAAACACATATTTTTCACCATTTTTAGTTTCCAATATATTATAAAAATCACTAAAAGCAAAATTTTTAGCGTCACAGATTGTTCTCTTAGACTACCTACGAGTCATTTTATATTTTTTTCAGTTCTCCAAGCTTTTACATTTAAATAAATTTTTATAACACTTCTTATATTTAATATTTTCTTGTACATTAATATTCCACCAACAACTCTTATTATACATAAAAACTTTTCGTTTTAATTCTCCAAGTATATCTTTTGTCTCTTGTTTAATAGTATTTGTTACTTTATCTTACATAGATTTTGCTTCTCTATGAACATCTCAAATCTTGAAATCATGAAATTTACTCATAAAAATAAATCTTGAAATCATGAAATTTGTATTAAAGTTGATAAGCTTCAAAGTTTATATCAGTAAATATTTTGAAAACATATGAGTTAGATTAGTATTTGAAAACTTATGAGTTAGATTAGTATTAAATTAAGAATTGACATATATTGAATGCTTGTATTATTTTGTACACAAAAGAACAAGATTTTGAAGCAATAAAAGTAAAAAAAAAAATCAATTCTGAGTTAGATCTAAAATTTGTGATGAGATGTTCAATCTTTAATATAGAGAAAAACCTATTCGTAGATCTAATATTTGAATACCTTCAGGATAGAGTGGGTCAAACCGGAGAGGTGAGGGTGTGTAAGCTATAGCAAAAGAAAAGAAGAGGAAGAAAAGCATGGTTATTTTGGTAAAATGCCGGGGTTTTTTTGTCACCAACGAATTGAGTTTGTATTTAGGTTGATAAGCTTATTGTTTTATATAAAGAGTAAGTTAGATTTGAGTTGTTGAATTAGGAAATGATATATATTAGCTGTTTTTATTAGGTTGTGTACAAAAGAACAATATTCGAAACAATAAAAGTAAGAAAGCATATTCTAAATATAATCTAAGGTGGATCTGGTATTTGCACTGAGATACTCGATCTTTAATATAAGGAGCAAATTATTTGCAAGCTTAATATTTCGGAAGTTCTACAATTACATTGGACTTTTAAGTGTATGATTGCAGATTTCTTCTTATGTTGAGCATATTTGCAGTATCTAATGTTATGAAGAAGCATAATGCCTTGCGTAAGTTCACATGTAAAAATAATTATTATTATTTCTACATTTTTCAAGCCTTATGGTCTACCTTGCATGTTCAAGGATTGCTTCACCTGTTGTTTATTTATACCTTTGTTACAGGTTGATGAAGATTAATGATAGCAAGCGTATACGTGAAAACCCTCAAGTAGAATGAATATGACCTCTTAAACATCTAGGCGGTGTTTAGCATAACAGTAGAAATTTTATCAGGAACTCCAAAGTTAAGTGTGCTCGTGCAAGAGCAATCCTAAGAAGTTACTCAGTGGGAAGAGACTATAAGGCAATTAGGCCAAAACGGACAATATCTCGATGAATGAGAGTTTGAGCTATTATAAATGATATTTGAGCATTACATCAACTTAAAGATAGGAGCAAAAGGTCATACAAAACAAAATGATATGTCATGGAAGCCACCCTGGAATCCTAGATGGGACAAAGTGCAATATGGTAGGAGCCACATCTTAAATTAGTAGGTATCACCTCTAGAATCTTATCCGCTTGGTAGATGATTCTAGGTTAAGAAAACTAACGATGATATCAATTACTCAAGTTGGGGAGATTGTGAACCCCTTTATGTGAACGAATCTAAACTCTTAACACACTGAAGCATCGTGTGGTCTAACGGATGGAATTTCATCAGTAACTTTAAAGTTAAGAATGCTCGTGAGGAAGCACTCCTAAGATGGGTGATCTTCTGGGAAGTAACACTAATGGGATAAAACGTGAGGTCATTGGGCAAAGTAGACAATATCTCGATATATAAGAGTTTGCACAGTAATAATATTGATGCCAGTAAAATCTATAAAAATATCATATCATGTGGGTAGGTTGGAAGTTAATTATAAACTACATTACATAAAGTTGGGCATAGATTGTTATGAGATAAACCACAATAGAGGTCAAAAAAGATTCCCAACTCTTAATAACTGCCATGCTGAAACAAACCAACCTTTATCGAGGAGTCGTTGAATAAATATTATGTTGGAGCAAATCTAGCCCTTATCAACAATTAAAATAGATCGACGACCTAGCTGACAATCATATAATATCTAAATATATCAAAACTTCAACATATTCTGTATAACACTTCTAAGAATAGGACAAGGAAAGAAAATAGAAAATTGAACTAAAACTAGCCTGTTGACATTAACATAGTGCACTGAATGATTGAATGCTTGACAGTAATATTTCATTACTTGCAAGCATTCATATTAACTAGTTATGGTTGTGATCTTTACCTGTTTTTAGGTATCAAAGCATGTCTTGACTCAATGTTTATTGCATTCAGCTAGTTCTATATATCATAATCATTAATTTTCATGTTAGTTCAAATGATAAGCATGCCATTTAGCTCTTTTTTCTTTATATTTTGAACTTGAGCTCCTCATCTCAGTGCTTTATTATATAGCTTTACGTGTACAAGAGAAAAGAAAAATGTTGGTGATGTATATTAAAAACATCTAGTATTTGTTAAATACTTATAATGTCAATTAAAATCTTAGATTATTTTAATGAATTTAATGAATGGTTAAGTTGAATCAATTGGAAAATTATGAGAGTTTTATGTTGTTTGATAATCTAGATAAATAATTTCCAATCTGCTTGATGCTAATTAATAAAATTTAAAATCAATGTTGGTGAAAATTATGACTAATTGGGTTGGGCGCCTCAACCACAATAATGACCAACCGAGAAGGGTAGTCAAATGGGGATGTCTAATTGGGTTGGGCTCCTCAACCACAGTAATGACCAACCGAGACCACAGTAATGACCAACCGAGAAGGGTAGTCAAATGGGGATGTGACACATTACATCATCCTAATTCTAATAGGAATCTGAGACTCTTTAAGTGTTCCTGCATCACTTTCTTACTAGTCCATCTTCCACCCTTAAGATTACTATTATTAATTTAGCCATGTTTCCTCACCCAAATGACTGAAATCAACTACTTATATCCTCCAATGAATTGTGAGCAATATGCATCATATTTTCCGAGATCTTCTCTCCATTTTAAATGTAAACATTTACGGAGGCCGCAATTATATGAACTTAAAGGCACGAGGAAGAAAGAGAGCTTCATGGCCATGTGGCTATGAGGTTTCATGTATAGGTCCTTAGTCAAATTCATAATTAACAAGAATTGTTTGATGGGATGGAAACCCTGAATTTGATCAATTAACAATCAAAAGCATACTGCGGAAAAAATACACCTTTTGAGAGATTCAAAACAAAATTTGAACAGCTGCGCACAACAAATAAATCAAGAAAAAACACACCAGACTCAACGTGGAAAAATCTTAGAAAGGCGAAAAAACTATAGATCCACACCACACCACAAATTCAACTATGAAAATCAAGAGAAATGAACATAAATTATACCACTTAGATCAACTTTACTCCTAGAACTTACAACAACTTTGGGATGCTCCTCTCTCGATCACACTAGAGAAATTGTCAAAATCCTCCTGCTCAACATTTTACTGCTCCACGAAAAAGTACCATCAAGAAAATTCCCTTTTGAGAAAGTACCATACAAGCAAGTCGCAAGAATAAGTCGCGACTTAAAAAAACTAGAGTTTAAATCCGAATCAGAGAAAAAACTGCCCCTGGCCCACCCGCGTCACTGCCAAGGCATAGGTTTTCCAAGCCCTTTGCTCCGAAGTCTAGAGCAAAACCTGTTGCGACACACTCGCGCCACTCCCAGACGCACCCACACCTCTGTAGTGAGGGGGTGCGCTTGGTACGGGCATGCCACCATAGGTGAGCTGATTTGCTCCTATATCAAGCGTTGGCTCGCCCAAATAGGCATAGGAGCGCCTCTTCTTTGCTACTGTGATGTTGAGTCATCTAGTATCAGGCTCGACATACCAATAATCTTCCACTTGAAGACTGATAGCACCCAACACTTCTCCAGTTCTGCAACTTTATCTGTACCATCTTCATAATCATGTATCGTAGTGTGGCTTGCCTCTGGTCTCAATCATCTTAGACTATAACTGAATCCAAGCATATCTTTAGTTTTTCAATAGTCACCACCATAGTCGACATGTCTGCAGGATTTTAAGTTGTATATTTTCTCCAAAAATAACTTCCCATCATCTAGGAGAGAAAATAAAATTGTATGAGCTGGATATGTTTTGTGATGACATAAAAACAACATTCTTAGCTAGATAAATAACACTTATACTATCAGTATGAAGTTTTTTTTATCCTCTGCTCCTTGCCCAGTTCTGTCATAAAGCTTTGTAATTATATTTTCTTGTTAGTCTCAATGATAGTAATGTACAATCTTCTACAGTTTGGAAACCCAACTCACTAATGTGTTCCTCAAAGTAAAATTTTATTTTGTTGTACTTCTTCTACCATCTAAATCTCCTACCATATCTGAATTTAAAAATCTCTGTAGACTGATCTTTGCACTTCTAAAGCAAAGTGTCACGTTGATTGTTCCCCTCAAATATTCTGTAATCATATTTTCTTGTTAGTCTCAGTGATAGTAATGTACAATTTTCTATAGTTTGGAAACTCAACTCACTGATGTGTTCCTCAAAGTAAAATTTTATTTTGTCGTACTTCTTCTACGATCTAAATCTCCTACCATATCTGAATTTACAAATCTCTGTAGACTGATCTTTGCACTTCCAAAGCAAAGTGTCACGTTGATTGTTCCCCTCAAATACTTGTGAACACACTTTACCGTCTTCCAATAATGCTTGCCTAGATTACTCAAGTAAATACTGACCACTCTCATTGCATATGCAATATTAGGTCTCGTACATATCATAACATGCATCAGACTTAACAACTGCTGAAGCAAAAGAAGTTCTCATCTGCGCTTGCTCTGCTTAGAGCTTAAGTGATAGAACCTTTGATGGCTTGAGTGATTACCTAAGAGGGTGCAAATTGGTTTTTCTTCACTCATGTTAAACTTCTATAGGCTCTTCTCAATATACTCTATCAGAGACAACTTTAGTGTATTGTGCTCTTATCCCTGTTGATTCTCATCCCAAGGATCTTCTTCGTTGAACAGAAATTCATCTCAAATTTGCTTGATAAATGCTCCTTCAAGTCTTTGTTTTTCTACATATCTACCAATGTAATCAACATGTAATCCGGATATAAAAGAAGTAAGATATAATAATTACCAAAATCTTATATAAAATAATAGCAATTTGTCTGACACTGCATATACCCACTATCTGACATGAACCAATCAAACTTCTTATACAACTATCTCGAAGCCTGCGTCAAACCATAGAGCTTCTTCAACTTGCAGGCCAAATCATCTTTCCTTGAAATCTCATAACCCCGTGAATGCACCATACATTATTCCTCTTCTAGATCTCCATTTAAGAAAGGTTGTCTTTACATGCACCTGCTCCAGATGTAGATTTTCCTCTGCTATTTAACTCAGTACAACTCTGACAGTTGTCATTTTCAATATAGGAGAAAACATCTCAATACAGTTCACTCCACTCTTCTATTGAAATCAATTCACAACAAGTCTTGTCTTGTAATGTGGTACCATTTGACTCCACTTTCAGTCTGTAGACCTACTTATTGTGCAGTTCTCTTGTGATCTAGTAATATCGTTGAACCACATGTCTTATCTGATTTAAGTGAGTACATCTCATCATCCATGACAAGCTCTCACATCTTGAAATCTTCAATTTTAGTGGTATTTTTATAACATTATGGTTCACTACTATCTGTTAGTAACAAATAATATAAAGAAGGAGAATACCTCTATATTTTTCTAGAGATTTTGCTGCACTACATCCTAAATTAAGCAGGTAACTAAGGTACTTCATGTGTTTCATCTAATGGAACACTTCTCCTTTCTCTATCTTTTTGATCATTAGTATCTTCTATCTTAATATATTTGGACTCTGCAGAAATATCTGACGTACAATCATAAGATGTGCTTTTGTCCTCATACATCTCATTTTATTGAGAAGTAACATTCATGCTTCTGATAAACTTTTGATTTTGATAGTCTCAGAATTTGTATCTACATTCATTTGAGTCATACCGAATAAAAATGCACTTGACAGATTTCGAATCAATTTTATTTATGGACCCCAACATGAACATATGAAAAACAACCAAATACCATCAGATGAAATAAATTTACTCTTTTGTCACTCCAGATTTCTTTAGGAAAGCATTCATTTAAAGGTGCTAACTGACCACAACTGATCAGTTAAACAGCAGTGGTCACTAATTGTGCCCATAATTGTCTTGGCAAGCCTACATGCAACATCATACTCCCGACATGCTATATGATGGTTCTATTCAAGCATTCAGCCACACCATTCTGTTGACGTGTCCTTGGAAGAGTTAAACTCATTCTAAAGCACAGTCCTTGAACCTCTAATCACAAAACTCGCACTACTTATCAAATTTGTGACACTAAAGCTTCAAGTTTGTTTCATTTTCTATCATGGCTTTCCAATTCTTAAACACTTTAAATACATCATATTTATGTTTTAATAAGTAAACTCATACATTTTTGGTGTGAGCATTTATGAAAGTGTCAAAATAGTGGAAATGCCCAATTTACTGAACCAGGGTAAGGCCCTATACTTCAGTATGCACTAACTCTGGCTCCATTGATTTCACTTTTCAGACTTAAAACATGTCAAACTTTACTGAGTTTCTAGGCTGTTTCATTTGGCATTTGTGATATTAACATCATCTTTTTCTATGACACTACAAGTCTTATTATCTCCTAAGTATTCCTTAGATCACTCTAAGTGTATTTTTTAAACACCTCTTCGTTGGAGCATGTATGAATAGAAATACTTGAATTTATTATCCAGTATTCAATACTGACTAAAGATAAAATCAAAGAGTCACCTTGTATTCGCTTATGGAGACATCTATAGAGATATTCCCGTATTGCCCTCTACTACCAGCCTTGGAGCTTTGCAGCCTTTCTTAAAATGACCTTTCTTCCCGTAGTTCAAGCATTTACCTCTGTCATTTCCTCTTTCAGAACTAGATTTTCTTCTTCTGGACTTGAATCTATCTTTGCTTCTATTAAAGTCCAAATTTCTTCATCTGTTCTCAACATTTAAAGCAAAGCTTGAAGATTCACCGCTCGCTACCTTCTTGCGAACTTTCTTCATTCAGCACTAACCCCACGATGCTATCAACTTTAACTTCATATTACCTAAAGAGTAGCTCACTACCGTGACTAATCCATCTGAGTTGTCCGGCAATAAAGATAAAATTAACAGTACATTGGTCTCCTCATCGAATTTGATGCTCACATAACACAACTAGTTAATCACAGTGTTGAAATTGTCAAGTGTTCAACCATCGAACTACCATCTGTCATCTTCATGTTAAACAATTTTTTTATCAGAAAAATCTTATTTGACGCTAAAGGTTTCTCATACATATATGAGAAACCTTGTCAGTACCGCCATGAGATCCGTCGTAGTTTTCTTTCACTTTGTTCAAAGCAACAAAAGAACAAAGTGAGAGACCGATTAAACTTAAGGTTGTTCAATCCAGCGTTTCTTATTCTTGCAGAGTTATAAATTCAAGCTTTTTGGTGATTCTTTAATATTTTTTGATATAGTAAATCTTTCACTAGCATTTTCCAGAATGTAAAGCTCTATCAATTGAATTTCAACATCTTGAACCACGCTTCGTCGATCATTGCTCACACTCGAATCAAAGATCTTCAGAAAAAAAAATTTCGCTCCGATACCACTTGTTCAGATGGAAAAAAGGGATTTGATCGATTAAAGCGAAACCAAGCCGTGGAAAAAACACACTGATTTGAAAGATCGAATAAAATTCAAAGAGAAGCGCATAGCAAAGAAATCCAGAAAAAAAAATACAATAAATTTAATGTGAAGAAACCCGATAATAGAAAAAAAAATATGGTGTCACACCACACCAGAAATCTCACAATGAAAATAA
>NW_018165571.1:0-1917 GCF_001263595.1 Phalaenopsis equestris | reverse complement strand
ATTCCTGCTTATATATATTTGATGCTAAACTTAGGATACATACTGTTCCTAAGTTTATATTTCCCCAAAAATGAATTGAAACTCCACCAAATTCATCCCTATGGCGTCCAATTCCCCTGAAAAGCATAGATTGCGAGTGTTCAACCAGAGAAAGTTCATTAGTTCCGAGGCACAACAAATCTTCAACAAAGTGCTGACAAAGAGGAGATTAATCAAAGAAAGAGGATTCGTGAATCGAGGATTGAACAATCCTTCGACATCAATTGAATGATATGACTATTATTGTGGATCAATCGTCTCAGAATTCACTTCATATTCAGCCTTTAGTTCCGGACAAGACACTAATGATCCTGCGCAGAATCAAGAAATTGGAGAAAGAGGTACAAAATGTTATGAATGCAATTAACAATATATCTTATTTTTTTAATCATCTAGACTGGAGGATGAAAGAGCTTTTTGATCACTCTGAACATATCGAAGGAAGTTTGATAAAATTGATGAGAAAGATGGGATTGCTAGAAGAGGAATATACTGAAGAATTTCCATACCGACCCTTCTATAACCTCTTCGTTCATGTTCAATCAATGGGTGATCTCAGAGGAGAAACAAGAACTAAATCGAAAGAGTACTACCTATATGTCTATGTGTGTAATTTGATTTGAACTTTGTGTTTGCTTTGCTTTCGAATTTTGCTTTTAGATCTTAGTATAGTTGATATTGAGCATAGGATAATTGTTTTCAGCGTTTAGAGTGTTGTGGCTTGGACTGCGACGCTGAATTGATGTATCAAGGTTAAGAAAGTACCAAACTTATGTGTGTCTTGTAACGTGTATTGTAACCCTTGGAATTTATATATAATTGTGATGTTTTGTGTTGTGAATGTTTACTTGTGTTAGTACATCATTTAATCACATAAAATTTATGTCTATAATGATTGAACGGATGTCGTCGAGGCTTGAAATTGATCAAAATTGCAAAAATTTGGAAATTGTCCCAATTTTCAAAATCCCACCGACGACGAGATCCATAAAAAACACATTTAACTGCAATTTTGACCAGTCAACCGCCACTATTCATCATTCCCTTCCTCTTAAAATATGAAAATTTCGATCTAAGGCTTGAAGATCTTTGATTTGGGGGCGATTTCAAAGCATTTAGACACCGAATTTTATCATCTCTCGGTAAGAGCTTCACTCCAACCTAAAAATATTTGATTTTAACCTTGAATTTCTTCCATATTGAGAAGGTACAAAAAATTTAAGAATATTTGGAAGAAATTCATGAAATTTAGTTTTGAACTCTTGGAGTCACTTTTGGAAGCCATTATTTGAGTATTTGAAGTGTATTTTGGAATTTTTTTTTTATAATTTTGATTAGATTGACATGGCTTCGTGACAAAAGAGGTGACTTGAGTTTGACGAGTCTTGCTTCGTCAATGCGAAGGCTCAATCGAGATTTACTTCAGTATTTGAAGGGAAGAAATGTATACAAGATTGAGTTTTTGAGAGTCCGGGAGGAGAAATTGAACGAGTTATTACCGAACGGAGGTGGGAAAACTTCTATTATACCACCAATAAGGCTGCTGCGAATATTGCAAAAGAATTTTATGTCAATGTGTACTATTCTGAGGACAGAACTATTCGAGTGCTGGGATTTTCTGTTGAATTTAGTGTCGCCCTCATTAACGCCCTCATTAACTACTTTTTATGAAATCCCAGACTCCTATAGCTGCCATTATGAATGTCATCAACTTTCTCACTAATGAGAAAGGGACATGGAATATAAAGCAACGAGAACATGTAATTTTTTATGCTTTCATGTTGAATGCCACATCTAAAGCGTGACACTATTTTATTTCCTCTACTCTGTTACCTCTCTATGGTGCCTATCACCATAGTGAGGTAACAAGAGATAGAG
>NW_018165570.1:72330-82346 GCF_001263595.1 Phalaenopsis equestris | reverse complement strand
CGGGCAAACCCCATACCAAAAATAGTGCCGACAGAACGGAATAAGAACTCTGCCCTACTCGTCAAATACTAACAGGCGAGCTCTGCCCTACTCGTCGAGTACTAACAGACGAGAAAATAAAAAAAATCTACATCCATAAGACACTAATAATCTTTGGCGGGATCGAAACTGTCCAAATGCTAGATTTGGCGGGATTCCATAAGCACAAATATACGCTTTTTCCGGTTATTGGGCGGAGTTCGGGTCGGGTCACGCATTCTGCTTATTTATCTTCGCTGGGGGCCACCATTACACATGTTAATTTTACATTCGCTACCGCATGCAGAGAACATGCGATCGTCGGATCTAATAATCTCATTAGCGCCTCTCGCCAATGGCCAGGATCTTCCTTGACCTCCGTACCAGCGACGCAACTGAGATAGCAACCTTTTCTGCCGATTCACGGGATCAGGAATCGGCGTCATTTTGGGATTTACGGGAGCTGAGGATTTACGGCGGCGTTTTTAGCCATTTGGTAGGATTTAGCTTAAATGCTCTCTAAATCCTGCTTAAAATCGGCTACGAAACATCCCCTTAATTAGAAAGATCACTGTAAGCAAATGAAATCGATTTTTTCTGCCGGGCTTTTTTTCTTCCTTCTTCTTTTTTTTTTTGTTATTTTAATCATATTTAATTCGAGGGGATGTGCTGCATATGTCATGCAACTGTGATCAATTTGGTTCCAGTTTGAGCAGATTTTGATCTTACTTTTTGTGATCGGATTTGCAGTTTCTGCTTTGTTTTCGGCTTAAGATCGCGAAAGGGAGGAGCCCATGGCTGAGGACAACGAACGTACTTTGTTGCTATCTTTTCTTAAGTCTAGTTACATTGTTGTGTCTCGATCATTCAGAGTTCAATGAAATCACGCCATAAAAAAAATAAAAATTGGTCCGGTCCGGTAACATAGTTCCTCCATGTTATTCTGTATTATTAAGGTGTCATTATATATTATTCATGTGTTATTGTGTTCTGGGAATATTTTCGGTGTTATAATAACACAATAACACATCAATAACATTTGAATAACACACAATAACACATGAATAATACAGGAGAAATATTCCTTTGTGTTACCGGACTGATTTTTTTTTTTTTGTCACCGCCACGTAACGTGATTTCATTGAACTCCGAATAGTTCTCTACGTTAAGAGCCCTAACAGAATAATTTTCCACATGATTTGATAGTTTGGAACGATGATGTCTCGAAATAATAAAATGATTTTACATACCACTTGATTCTTATGTTTTTACACGTGCAGCACCAACACTTCAATATTTTACACATATGTCATTTTATTCATGTATGAAAATATAAATAATGACATTTTTAATCTGACATGAAATATTTGGGTGGTATAAATATAAAATATAAAGATTAGATGTTAGGCATGTAAATAGATAGGAATTAGGTGGTACGTGTGTAAATTCCCCAATGATTTATTAGAAGAAGCCATTACTTTCCTTTGAATCTCTAATATTTCAAGTTTGCAAGAGAATATTTCATTGATTCTGTGTCCAGTTTGTATATGTTTGCTGGATTGCTTTATTGGAGCACCAACCTTTTTTTAAAAAAAGGAGGAGCAGATGAGCCCCTTAAGGGGGCACGTTTGTAAATAAGATGCGCCTCCTATGGGGGAGCTTGTCCTTTTTTTTATAATTCTATTATATATAATATTATTATTAATATAAAATATATTAAATAATATTATAAATATTATTATTATTATTTATTGTACACATTAAAGAATATTAAAATTAATTTCTACATTAATTAATAAATTGTAATTAAATTTTATTTAAATAAAAAATTAAATTAAACTAACTAAAACTAAGAAAATTTGAAATTTGTAAAATTTATTTCATATTGAAATATTTACAAAATGAAACAAATTAAATTAATTGAACTAACTAAATCAACTAACATAATATTACAAAAATATTATCTTCTACGTTGGGATGGAACAATGTCTGAGCCAGGTGTATAGCAAGACGGTGGTCGTAGTGGTCGATGACGCAACTGATATTCTTGAAGTTGTTCAATATCATCGCTCTTTGATTTGTTATTCATAGCATCTCGTGGCTTCCAGTAAATCTGTTCATTGGGATCTGATTTAGAATATAATTATGGTGTACTGAAATCTATGCCTACATCAGAATTAGACGCAAACATGAGAATATTTTGAAATTTTAAATCGAAGTTTTCACACTAGTCGTTGTCCACTGCAAGTCAAATGATGAAACCTCAAAAGTTGATGGTACTGCATATCCGGAGGGTCCTGCATAACCAGAGTGTCTCACAAATACTGAGTGGGCAAGATAAACAGATATCTTTGGATATTGTTGATCTTGTGTTTCTTTAAATGAAGTTCTTTGTGTTATGCTAATAGAAGATCTCCTTCGAGCAACTGGCGTCAATTGGCTCGCAGTAGAGGAAGACGACTGATATGGAACATCAGAGGTTGATCTAGGGGGCCCTTGCGGTCTGACATCTATACTATGAGACAACTCTGCTTCAAAATTATGTCAACCAGACCGATTATATGTCATATATCAATGCATACTGATTCTTCTACTCTGCGTGATAGCTCCAGAATCTCATCGTAACTTTGTTTCATGGAATTAACACTTGTTTCATGATTCCCTCCATATTTTTCAGCAATGTTATTGATACGAATAAAAGAATCTAGCTATAAGGTTGGTAATTTTAGATTATTATTATGTATTATTAAAAACAAAATAGCAGTAGCTATAAAAGAATGCAAAAAATTACCACTATTCTCTCCCCTGGTGATCGTGAGTAATAGGTTTCAGGAGGCTCAGGCTTCGCTAAGTAGTGTGAAACCCAAGAACGGTATCACTGCAAATAATGAAATAATTCTTCTTTGTCTTTTTCTGCTTTGGTTATTGATACAGTAAATGCCCGATAACTATTTCATATCTCAATATTTATTATGATATTGCTCTCAGTCAATTCCTACTTTATCTCGCCCATCAACTCTCTAAAAACCTTATTCGATGTGTTCAGTGGTTATTGACTGGTTGCTTGAATACTGACGCATAACATGATCTTGAAGGTCACTCGACACACTTCCAGTTTATTAGTGAAACGCGTGCTGTCCAATGTCCATGCTTTCAAAATAAATTTTATGTAATAACATAATATTTATATCTAAATATGGTGTCCAGATAACCCGCGGATGGGGTTATAAGTTAAATTTAGTTAACATATATAGTAAATTAAGATTAGGAGATCAATTAAAAAATAATTAATATACTTGACTTTGTCTGAGTCCATCAAGTTCATCTCTATACATCATGATATTTAAGATCAACATGTCTCATACCTTCTCTTTATTCCACCAATATTTTATTTTTAATAATGTGTTTAATGTAATTAAAAAATTAGTGTGTTTAGCTGAAAAGTGAGAAAATAAATTTGTACATGAATCTGAGGGATTTGGTCATTATTTCTCAAGGAACCGAAACATGAAGCATTGGCCGACCAACATATAAGTGCTCTTATGCCCACGTTTGAATCAAGTGCAGACATTCGCCGATTGTGACACACTTAGTAGCCAGATTCAATACTAAATAAAGGAATGCTAGAACTGCGCCGCTCAAAGAATATTGTCTGCATTCATCCATATCTTCTAGTAATGGTAAATATTTTATGCATACATGTGATCTGGATGAATCTAGAGCTAGGAAACATCCGATCACGAATAAGATGTAGGCTCTAACATGATACAGAAATCCACATGGTGGTAAATCCATATAAGAATCCCTATAGAATTGTCAGTATAACCAACACAGTGGCAACATAACCTGTGTGGGAGACTGTCTTATATAGAATTTCAATGTTATGTTATTGTGTATACGATGGTGATATACAACGCCATCCCTAGAATGGTCACCCAAAGGTCATCACAGCATGACGACCAACTTGGCCAGCGCAATCCCGGGCCAACAACATTAGGTTTCACTACGACATTTTCAGCAATCCTTATATCGATGAGTACTTGAACGTCTTGTAGGGTTATAGTCATCTCACATGATAGATTTGTACAATGTATGAGTAAAAAAAACAAATTTTTTTAACTTATATATAAATGAGAAATTACATTTATCTTACCGACAGACAAATTAAATGTATTGTTCATGGGACACCGCCTCTCGACCAGCGCAGTTATAAAATTATGGTATAGTTTGATGTAGCTTAAATGTCTGATGCATTCAAACCCCATAATTTTGATTGCATACAAGAATTGTGGGCACTCTATCTGTGATTCTCTTAACACTAGGACATGACTGACAGCTTCCTAAATTTTATCCTATAAAAATTAAATTAAATTAGTTTTGATAATTATTTTACGTGAAATTAACTAAAAAAATAATTTACATGCTTACATTGTCTAAATTTGCTTTTGCTGCATAATGTGCTTCACCAAATGATGGAATACTTGGAGGTAGGAATATTCGTTACAAGGTGGATCTTCTAGTATGGTGGCGGTGGCTTGCTGAACGTATTCCCTCAGCCATCTCTATTGAAGTGATCCCAGTGTTAAGAAATAGAAAGACAAGATTTCACTAAAAATTAACTATATAAAAGCAATATAGACTTAAAATTTATACGAATAACAATATTTTACTCGAACTTTCTAGTGCTTGGATTATAGGGACGTGTTGCTAGATTACGCCCCGTGTTTTTATAAAAATCACATGTTCTTGTAAAATTAGAAAATTTTTAAATTCTTTAAATTATTTCGTCTACGATGAAATATTTCATTGCTACAAGTATTTTCTTATGAATTATTAATTACATGTCAAAATACTGTCCGAAAATATTTTAAGTTATTTCTGTTATGTTAAAATGCTGCCCATATCATAAGGATCTTGTTTAGCACTTCATTGTTAGCAAGGTACGGATAATATGTTTTCATATTAACTTTATTTAAATGTCAATACAGTTTATTTATATTTTTTTTATCGTTTAATACTTCTTATTACAAGAAGACGATAGAATTATCTTTAGGTTGAGGTTAAATGTATATGGATTGTTGTGCTTTTAAAGCTATAAAGAATTTTGTCAAAAAAAATGTTTAAACTGCTTAAGAAGAGCTTGAGATGTAAGTAGTTTTTGTACCCTGAACCTCACATGGATGTTCTTATAACTATGAATGCATTTTTTCATTGCATAAACTCGAACAATTATCATTTTATATTGTCAATACTAAAACAGTTGGCACTTTGTATTACATTCAAACGCAAATTAGGCCAATTAGCATTTTATATTGTCGGTACTATTTAGGTTAGGGTTATATGTATATGAAATGTAGTGTTTTTGAAGTTACAAAGAACTTTATTGAAATGATCAAAACAGTCTAAGGAGAGCTTGAGACGTAAACGGACTTTGTACTTCTTTCCTCACCTGAAAATTTTATAACTACGAATGCATTTTTTCGTTGCATATACCAGAAAAATTACAATTTATAACACACATGTTTCCGACTTTCTTGTTAAATTTTAGTTGTTACGTTTAGATAAAATTAGCAAGATTGGAACTAATTTTAAAATATGAGTACGAACATATCACGCTTGTTGATATGTTTTGATGGCGAGCTGCAATTCGCAGAAGACTTCACTCCCACCTATGTTGGCGAACGTAATCGTCCCGTTCAAGTCTCATAACTCATAACACTAGATGAATTGAAGAGAAAAATTTTCTGTTTACTGCGTAAGGATAGTTAAACACATACCGTTAATATAGTCTGTCGTTTGTCTGTAAGTGGCGGTTTTACAGCAACTTCGGTCGATGATTACAGATGTTGCGAGTTTATGTTGTTAGAAGCCACAAAACAAATAATAGTTATTTATGTGGAGGCTTAGCCCTTGCCTGTTGATGCTTCTAACATCGCTGCTCCTTCAAATGTTGTCGGTCTTTCACACGCTTCAGAAAATGTTTCTGAAATTTATAGGTAAACAAAATTACATATACTAATTTGATATAACAATTAGAGGTAACTACCGTAAGCTTCTTAAACTTTATGACTTCAACTTTGAAGGCCAACTCCAATTTCTCTTAATACATTTGTCATCGGGTTATATATTATACTTAAACCAACCAGTGGACAATTATAGTGCACGTTGATCATTTGACTTATTACATTCATTCCACTCTCATGTTAGCAGACATGTTGAGCCAGGCACGCAGCGATAGTCACAGAGTATGCACTTAGATGCTTACACATGTAGATATGAAACAATGAATAGTGATACCAGTGAAAATTCGAGCGAGCCAGAGGAAAACGTGGACTATAGTGTGCGAGATGGTGAGCCAAATACTGTTTTACCAGGGCACGATTTATTGTGCCAATACATAGTGCTAAATACTGAGATACTAGAGTCAATGGTAGAGACCAATCAATTTGTGAGGCCAATTTGAAGTACCAAAGAATGGGATACAGTTGAAGATTATGATGCTCTCATAACTCAAGTGCCCTTACATGGAGATGTTATCATTCCGGATGTATTATATGAGGGAAGCGTATTTTCAAGTCAGGATGCGCTAAAATGTGTCTTGAATGGATTGTCGATAATTAATGACGTAGAGTACATGAAAACAACTTCAAATAAAAAAAAGACATACAGTTCAGTGTGTATATTCCAATCATGAATCTTGTATGTGTCAGTGGCGTCTATATGCTGCGAAAAGTCAGCGATTGGAAGGTATGTGAAAAATATCAGTACTTGGGACAGACCATACATGTAGTCATCCAATAATGTTAATA
Organism: Phalaenopsis equestris; assembly: GCF_001263595.1. Taxonomy (NCBI): domain Eukaryota; kingdom Viridiplantae; phylum Streptophyta; class Magnoliopsida; order Asparagales; family Orchidaceae; genus Phalaenopsis; species Phalaenopsis equestris. Next base: position 75,519 of record NW_018165570.1, on the reverse strand, counting down.
ATGGCAACTAAACTCCGAAACTGCACTTCGAAGTTTATATGCACTACGCCGATTCAATTTTAAGGCAACAACTGGACCTAAAAACCGAAGGAAATGGTTGTCCGTATGAAGACCAAATTTAATGGTCGTGTTAGTTACATCAAAGCATGGAATGCACGTAGAAAAGCAATAAAATCAATTTTTTGCAGTTTTGAGGAGTCATATTGCTTCTATTTCGATTTATGGAAGCAATACACAGCGCAATACCAGACAAAGTATATAAAATTAAATTAAAAATAATACCAGTTTCCATATTATCTTATGGGCAGTTGACCCCAGTATATGTGGGTGGAGATTTTATCGACCCGTGCTTAGTATTTGGGACATTCCGTCTAGGAAAATATAAATGGAGTCTAAGAATAGCAAGTTCGGGTATGGTTTCTACAACAACTCTACGCTTTGTTGGAAGTCTTCTGGACCCATCAAGATTTATGTATTTCAGGCACGCATGTTTGGTTTGTGGCTGCAAATAGATTTTCCTATGATTTGCACATCGGCGCTACTTGCATCGTCTACAAGAAAACTTTTAAGAAGACATTAAGTCGTCTTGCAATAGGGGACCTAGATAGTGTCTGATGAACTCATGGGTGGGTAATACTGATGATCTCAAGATCTTTAATAGGCACATGAATATATTAAACAATTAAGAAGGAGGCCTACAAATGGTTAATTGAGCAAGATATCATGAAATAGTCTTAAACACATGATAGTGGATCTCGATTTGCCACAATGACAACAAACACATTGAAACGTTTCAACGGGGTTCTAAGACGTGCACGAGGACTCCCAATTTTGGGCCTCATATCTCTATATATTATAATTTGGTTGCCTTATTCTTATAACGATCCAGCGATGTGTCGGAATGGATCAAAGCTGGGAGTTCTAACTTTGCCCGCGCAGAAGATCTACTCTATAAAGAATTGAGCGCGAGGCTTGTCAGTTTTCCAACTAACCTGCATAAATAATCTTAAATATCGGGTATCTTAAATATCAGGTATCCCCAACAAATCTACATACCCTAACTCAATTGCCTACAATCCTCCCTCCACCCGAAAATTAAAACCTCGCCTGTTGAATCTTCTATCTTCTTGTACCTTTGCCTACAAAATTCCAATACCCAAATCAGGGCCAAAAGCTTATTTGTGAAGAAACGACGATGTCCTTAAGGAGGAATTATCAAATATGTGTTGAAGAGCTTATCATGGAGGATGTACAATGAGAAATTTTTCAATTTCAATGCAGACTCACTAAATTTGAAGGTAAGGAACCATAGAGAATTTACGAATAGCCATGAAGATGTCGTACCAAATACGAAAGATGCAGAAAATTTCTTTTACCTAAAAGCCTCTAGTGATGAGAAACCAATGCCTCATTTGATTTGCTACTGAGCGAAGAGAGCATGAATTTAGGGTGAAGATTGGGTTACTAGGTTTTAATGGCACTTTGGATCTGAATGACTTCATTAAATAGCCCAAAGTTGTTAAACAAAGCTTTGATTATAAAAAACATCCACACAATATAAAAGTCAAGTTAGCAGTTATCAAGCTCAAAAAGAGTGTTTTTCTATGGTGGGAAATTTGAAGTGGATAATGCAAAGGAATAACAAGATTGTAATGTGATATAGGATGAAGGGGTAAGAACTATTCAACAGAGTATTGGCATGTTGTCTTCTATCTAAAAAAAATAATTTTGAATAACTCATACTGAAATATGAGCTGGTGGAACCTTAGGAGAATATTGTGACATGGTATTATGAAAGTTTGAGACCATTTATTGGCAACATGGTTCGGTTACATCTATATTGGTCTTCACATGATGTGGAAACATTAGCCTTGAAGGTGGAGAAACGACACAATAACATCAGGGCTGCCCTACCTTTCAGGTTGGGTTTGGCCCTGAGATCGGTTAGCAAGAACACGGCTTTTGGAAGAACAAAATCCACCTCACTCGAGGAGAAATCAGTCCAAGGTGGGGAAACAGATGATCAAACAAAACATCTAAGACTTCATGCTAGAAAATGATGCTAAGAACATTTTGCCTTCAATTGCTCAAACATAAGAGTGTTTTTTTTTCATTGAGTATGGGGGCTTTTGAAGAAGTAGATCGTGAAGATTTATGGGAAGATTTGAATGAGGATGAGTATCTGCTCTTCATCAATAATGGAGAGATATTAATGATCAGCAATTTCTCCAAATTGTGCCTAAGTGAAAGCAGCATTGGCTTTGGAACTATATTTTTCATATCCATCATTGATAGAAGCAGTCGTGAGAATTTAATGTCTACCCAAATTGTAGGCAAATTTAGCTTCACTACTCAAAAATATTCGCAACACACTCTAACTTGGTTGAATAAATTGAATGAGATTAGTGTTAAGAATAAAGAGTTATTTGGTGGAGTATTCTATAAGAGACAAACTTCTAGAGCAGGTGTGATTTGATGCCTTACAATAGGATGGTTCTCATATTTTGTTAGGTCCACCTTGGCATTATGCTAGGAACATACTTCATGATGGCGACAAAAATATCTACTTGTTTATCAAGGGCGAGAAGTGCATTATACTTATACTTTAGAAGGATTCCAATGTGTTGATTGATCATTTGGAGATCAAGGCTATAGAACCCCATATTTCGTTTTTGCATGTTATGAGAGAGGTGCCATTGGGAATAACATTGATGACTTTAGAAGGAAGCAAGATAAGAGAGCTAATACGTGATGTAGTGCAATCCTCTTTAGAAGGAATTTCAAGATATTTTGACTAGTTTACCACTTAAGTTATCTACCTTGATAGAGATCAAACTTAACATAGATCTCATTTCATGATCAGTGCTCCTCAATTGACCAATAAAAAATATTAAAAAAATATCCATCATTTTGCTTAGAGTAGAATTCTACCTTTTTGCATTTAGGGTAGTCATCGGAACCAGTTTCATTTTTTATTTCATTTATTTGCTTAGTATTTTCACTGAGTTTAAACTTGTAAATTTCCATTAGGGAGGTGGTGCTCTGTTATATTAAATACAAATTAGAAGAATTAATTTTCCATAAGGTTGGGGGATCAATGGAGCATATATTGCATGGAGGAAGCGGGAATTTGTTAATGGAAAGACACTAGAAGAAGGCCCCGTTTGGGACAGCTTAAATGTGCGGCGG
>NW_018165570.1:6328-72230 GCF_001263595.1 Phalaenopsis equestris | reverse complement strand
GGATAAGCTGCAGCTGCCCCAAACAGACCCGAAATCTACTTTTTTATTAAGTGGGGGTTCAAAGAGACATTGAGTTGGAGAGTGTAAGAAGGGAGTGTGGGAGTTTTAGTCTTCGTTATTGTGCAGGCAATGTGAGGAAGATGGGATGAGATATTGACATTTTCGAAATTAAATCACAAATCATAATTTCAAATAAAAACTGTGCTTTATTGGAAATTTAGATATGAAATTTGCTTCAATTACAAGTGGTTCCTATTTACTTAAAGTCAAATAATGCCAAAAAAATTGTTGAATGTTTGATGTCTTTTATCTCCACTCAATGGAAGTCGTGATATCACTGATATATAATTAGTCTATTATGTTTAGAAAGTGTTAAAATAATTACTATGCCATGTTTGTAGGCGTCTATGTAACTATGTGAAGCACAATCATGCTCATCATAGTTACAGTCCTTACAGCAATCATGATCATCATCGTTACAATCCATCCATTTATAATATTTTAAATCCATTTTTGACATATTTACGACTGCAATTTCTGATATAGACAATTGAAAAATGATAGGAGTATAGATCTTTTTGCAGCTTATGTTATGCTTATTGAGACTTAAATAACTGCAACTATGCAAATCTAAAATTTTCTTTGTTAAGAACTTACATGGGATACAGCATAGGCATATTCTCTTCTTTTCTTCATTTCTGTACATTTTGATGAATTGAATTATTTCTGAAATGCTGGTATTTCTTTCTTCAGATTATCTATCCTACCAAGACATTTGGAGACGTAGTTATTGACTATCCGTAAGAACTTTATGCAATCTTTTTCTTAAATGAGCTTGTTATTTTTTTATTATATTATGTTATGTCAAACTGTAATGACATACAATTCAGGCTTTGACAGCATTCAAAAAATTATACCCTGGACATCGAAGAAAAGAGATAGATGATTGCATTAAAAAGTCAGCTCATTTCATTGAGAAGATACAAAAACCAGATGGTTCATGGTTTGTACTCAATTTTGTAGTTGGTAGGGATTTTTTAGGCTATAATAGGTAATAATTTTTGAGAAAAGTGTCAAAATAGTAACCTGGTTGTCTGCATTTGGGTCATTTTAGTCCCAGAGTCTATATGAGTGTCAATTTAATCCCAGACTCTTTTAATATGTGATGAAATAGTCCCCACAAAGTACTTTTTCCATATGGAATACGCACGCAGCTCTGCGTGCGTAATAACTCCTCAATAACCTCCGCTTCGAGGGGGGGGGGGGGTTTTTTGGGGTATTAATTCCAATAACTTATAACCCCAATATGCTTCCAATAACCTTCATGGGTTCTATTTCGATGTAATTCATAGGTTATTATGTGGATATTTCGAGGTTAATGGAGTATGCACGCAGAGCTGCATGCATATTCCGTATGAAAATATTTCCCCTAATTTAGAGAGTATGGGACTAATTGACATTACTATGAGACTAAAATGACCCCCATATAAATAGTTATGAGACTATTTTGACACTTGATACTTCTACATACGAAGGCCAGATGCATTCAACATTATGCGTCATTTTTTCATCATAATGAAATTGCATTTTGACTGCCATGCAATTGTTTACAGATATGGTTCTGGGGCTTGTTGCTTTACTTATGGAATACGGTTTGAAGTGAAGGGACTAATTGCAGCTGGAAAGTCATACCCAAACAGCCCTTCTCTCCAAAAAGCATGTGATTTCCAGTTCTCTAAACAACTAGTTTCTGGTGGTTGGGGGGAGCGTTATATGTCTTGTCAAGATGAGGTAATCTTTTTTTCTAAGTGATAACTTGGATACTGTAAACCCACGTATAGTGTTTTATAATTAAAATTTTGACTTGAATTTTTTTTTGCTTCTATTCACGAAATTCCAATTTGCTTTGTAATCTCCTTTTTCTCTAATGTTGTGCTGTTCTGGTTAAATGACATTCATATCAGTTCATCATCTAGGTTGATGGAAGAAACAAATTATGTGGGTTCTATTCTTGAATATTAAGTATGTTATGTAGCATTGCTCAACAAAATAATTTTAGCTACACTAATATTCAATATGTATAAAGTAACCATCCTTTGTTTTTGTTGTCACGACCCGACTCGAAGCTTAAAATTAATCAAGTGAAAAATAAACTGTCAGACAATGAGAAATTTATTTTTTTATACATTTATTTGTTATAACTAACTTTTAACAAATGAAAGTGCCACCAATTAAATTAAATTTTAACATTATATTTAAATTTACCTCGTTATTGGTTGTCTATGTCTTTTATAAACATCATCTCTTCTATCGCCCATCCTTTAATTGCTTAATTAACATGAAAAACTATTTTAAAATAACAATGAGCTAAACAAACTGTGAATGCTCATATTCATAAACTACAACAATACAAGGAAAAGAAAACAAAATGTATGTCAGTTAAATTTTTAATAACTCAATATTAACATTTGAGATGTTATCAATGAATCTTATTATATAAATAGCATATTAATATCATTATATATTTATATAACTGTTACAATAGTACTGTCTAAAAATAGTATTACTTAAGGTACTTCAATATCAATATCTTTTTTCATTTATGTGCATGAGTACATTTGTGTTCTCACACTAGTACCATAAAGGGTTGACTTCATCATGGTCAATCATGCACATACAAGTATATAATAAAGATACCAATTTCTAAATATTTCATTCTCATTTGCATAGCAGTCAATATTCTTCCACAAGATAATTTAAACAAGGGTAAACATACATGTAATTTTTACAATATGAACAAAATTCAATAGAAACTTAAATCATGAGTATGCAGTATTATAACAGTAACATTAAATGCATTTGGTCGAGAAGAAACAAAATATGACTATAGCGAAAGAATATGAGTACTCACCTCGATGTTAATTTGACTTGATGTTGACCCTTTTAAAATGAAACGCCTAAAGTACACATGTTATTCATATTAAAATTTAATTTTATTAATTATGTTATTTGATTTGACTTGACATCGACTGTTTATTTTTTCTTTGAGCACAACAAGTCTCAACTCGGTCACATTTTTATTGCCTCAGGACTCCACAGGGTGAGTTGTTTGCGGAGTCCATAGCATAAAAAAATTAAAAAAAGCTTGACACGACCCGAATCAATGCAGGAAATTTAATATGTGTGTTTATCGTGAACCTAGCCCAAATTAAATCCCGAAACAAACAAAAACTTACTTTATGTTAGATTCGGCGTTTTTGGAGCCTTTCGTCGGTCGCATTCGGCTTCTTTCTCCTTCGGCTTCGGGCCTCTTCAACCTTCAGCTTCGGGCCTCTTCATCCTTCAGCTTTTTCAGCTTTCTTTGGCACTTCGGATGGTGGTTTGTCTTCGACAACAGTGGCTCTCCATTCGAGCGGCTGGTGGTGGTACTCCATTCAGTTTCGACTCTTGGAAACGGAAGGTAGGTTACGCAATACTCATTCTAAATATTAGTGTTTAGTCGTTTCATTGCAACAACTAGTGATTTATTTTCTTTCTCATTGTAGCACACAAAATGGCCCGAAGTCGTTGAGGTAACTACATTGTTTATTTTAAAATAAAAGTTGAAGTTTTAGTCGTGTTATTGTAGTATTATAGTGGTGTTGTAGTCATATTATTGTGTGATATTGTGTGTTATAAAGTTGTTATTTTGTGTTATTGTTGTGTTATATTATTTAGAGATGCGTTATAGATGTGTTATAATCGTGTTATAATTGTGTTATTGTGTGTTATAGATGTGTTATTGTGTGTTATAAATGTGTTGTTGTGTGTTATTGTTGTGTTATGTTAATATAATGATGTTATAGATGTGTTATTTTGTATTATTGTTGTGTTATGTTATTTAGAGATGCATTTAGATGTGTTATATATGTGTTATAGTGTGTTTTAGTGTGTTATTGTTGTGTTTTTATTGTGTTATAGTTGTGTTATTGGTGTAACACACGCATAACACATTCATAACACACGATAACACAACATTAACACAACGGTAATACGAGAATACCACAACAATAAAACAACAATAACAGATTAGTAACACAATTAAAATGCAACAATAACACAATAATAACACATTATAACACAATAATTATACAATGATAACACAACTGTAACACATAATAACTCATCTGTAACACAACAAAAACTGAACTATTGCAGTCATATAACACATAAATAACACAGTCATATAACACATAAATAATTGCAGTCATATAACACATAAATAACACATATGTAACACTTCAATAACAATTTGCAGGTGAAGTTGTTTGCAAAGGATGCTGCAAAGTGTTTTGGTAGAGTCAAACCTGCGACATGGGGACTTACACTTGTTATGGGTGCACCAACGCAAAGCAATAGTATTGATTGTGGTATGTTTGTATGCAAATTCATGGAAATTTTGGTGTTGCCACATGCACAATATATTGATTGGACCCAGTATCTTAACTGGCAACAAGACATGGAGAGATTTAGAACTGGATTTTCTTAACGTCATTTATATGTGGTCCAAAAATCTAAACGCTTAAATATGTGCTTATGGTTTTATTACACTTGAAGTTGCTTATGGTTAAATATGTGAATTTGTCAACGTCATTTGCTTACGGTTAAATATGTGCTTATAGGTTACAAAGTCATATAATTCGTTATGACAATTGAATTTTGAAATTTTGAGCAATAATATTTTGTTATAACACTTGAATTTTATGGTATAACACTTATATTTTTAAAATTTCAGTTTATAAAGTCATATAATTCAGTATAACACAAGATTTTGAAATTTTCATCAACTATATATAGTTATAACACTTAAATTTTACGGTATAACACTTATATTTTGAAAATTACAGGTTATAAGATCATATAACACTGATAAAATTATAAAATAACACGTCAATAATTAATTATAACACATGTATTCTCAATATAACGAATATATATCGCAGTATAACACGATTATTTTATATTTTGAATTTTATTTATATTTGAATATTTTAAGAAGTAACTATTTTGCGATATAATACTTAAATTTTGAAATTTTCAGTTATATAACATGATAAAATTGAATTTTGAACTCGTTATAACAACTTAAACTCGGTATAACACTTGAATTTTGAACAATAACACAACAATAATGCGGTATAACACTTAATTTTTGTTAAATAACGCATCAATAATTCGTAATAACACATGTATTCTCAATATAACGCGTATATATTACAGTATAACATAATTATTTAAAAAATAATGCGGTTTAATTAAAGTATAACACAAGATTTTTGATAAATAACACGTTATTATATACCCGTGACGGCGGAATAACACGTATATGTGGTATATTACTGTGGTATAAGACAGTATATGTGTTATATTACGGCGGATTTACTAAACTCTATTAATGCTAAATCCTTCTTGCAGCCAAACACCCCCTTAGCATTCTACATAACGTTCACAAACAACAGAAACGGAACACCCCCTTAGCATTCTACATAACGTTCACAAACAACAGAAACGGAGCTACTTTAAGCCCCACACATAAAAGGAAGTAAAATATGTTATTATTTTGATGATGATGATGATATATTGATGGATTATGCTTCTTCATAGGGTTATTATTAAGAATTTGAAGCCAATTTTTTCTCCAAGTTTTGATGTGCCAACCACTGAACAACTCCTTTGCTGCTCAAGCTCATTACAGCGGGTAATTTTTAGATGTTTTGGCTAAGATATACTTTTAAAAAATGTACTCCAAGTTAAACAAGCTCATGTTCAACACACTTAAAGTGGCGACTTTTCTGAAAACTTATTCCAAGTAGAAAAATATCTTGATGGATTTGAGTCACAGCTCTGACAATTGGTATTAAGCACAATACAATTCCTTCAATTTATGAGAACGAACATTTAGAACAATATGGGAGACGCTTATTGGACCCTTTAAGCCTACAATTCCATAAACAATGCTTGCAGGCACCACATGATGTAAGCAATATTATAAAAGCTCAATGCCAAGTGATTTCTTAACCTCGGGTATAAATTTCATCAAATATATGCAAACAAGTCCTTTAAACTTTTACTATTTCAGTTACATACGAAAGTCAAACCTTGATGATTCTTAATATGACCACATCAATAGAATGATGTAACATATTTTATGATTATTATTTGGTTAATTGATGTATATTAGTTATACTTAAGGTTTTGGCCTAATTTTTAATACTCCAAACCCAAAATTAAATATCTTTAAAATCTATTCTTTTGAACTGAGTTCTTTGAGTTCTAGAATTCACTTTTACCTTGCAAAGTATATGCCTTGCTCTACATATTCTTCACTAACTTCATTGATGATTTGCTTATATGCTTCATATTAGATATGATAAAATAATGGAGATTTATATACATGCCACATAATTACTTTGTATTTGCATATCTAACACCTAAATTTTGATAGTCACGTTTATACCACTTCATCTATGCATGAAAATGTGTATTTTGCTTTTTAAAAGTTATTGATAGTGATATTTTTGAACTCAAATGAAGGATTTGAGTGTTATAAATTTAAAAGTCAAAGTTTACATGTTAGATATGAGAATTCATAAGAATTGTGGGGTGTACATTATTCAGTGATCTTCACTTCATTGACAAGTCCATGTCAGCTTGATGTGGTAAATTGACACTAAAGAACAATGAATTATTATTCAGATATGAGTTGAATTTGAGTTCTTATAGTTTTATTTAATAATTCTTTTGTGAAAAGTTCTTATAGTTTTATTTATAAAATAAAATGTTGGGTAACAAAGAAAATAATTCTGTTAAGCATTCATAGCGATTGAATCTTCTCATTTTAAGTTATTAAGCCACATGCTTTATGAATCATATTAGACTTTGTTCATCACAAATTTTCTTTTTCTGCAAAAGTTTCTTTGATTATATGCTCCATTCATTATCTTCAAGTGGTTAAGTTGAATATTTTTATGACATTATGATGTGTCTAAACCATCATAACAAGACTTGGAATAAGGATCCATGCACCTAGTCTTGAAAAAAGAAGTTTGAAGCATATATATTATTGAGATCTATGATATCTTTCGTTGATCCATGCTAAGTTTGTAAATAGACATAAAAATTATGTGGCTGAGCTAGTATTTTAATCAAAAATCTCAAGAGGACAATGTTACAAATCTCAATTTTTATATTTGTCTTAAACACAATGTATATGTTGAAAAATTTGCATCATAATATTCCATCTAAATTTTTGCTTTCTGTATTTTAATCTAATTATTTCTTATTTTTTCCCCTTAAACAGGCTGAAAGAGATGAGAAGCCATTGAATCGAGCGGTGAATTCCCTCAACAGGTAACAATTAAGTTTAATAACAAAAATATGATTTGCTCATAAAAAACCTATGAATTAGAACCCTAAAAAGACATCTATGCTTCATTTTTTTGCCCTTTTTTAATTTTCTCAATCAAAAATTTGCCGAAGTGTTCATATGGTTCTCAATAGAAATGAATGAATCATAGAGATTTTGATTATGATAATGCAAATAATGATGATGATTTAGTACATTATTGAAGTATTTAATGCCTTACTTGACGTGTTGTCGGAAATAATAGCAGTTTCAACAGAAACTTCATGATTAGCTATTCAGCGTTCGCAACATCTTCCTAGTATGTGCGCTTGGAGAATACCACACTCGGGTTCTGAAGGCAAGCAATTAACATAACTTCATGTCGAGACTCGAACTTCATTCTTTTTCTCTTGCAAAAGCATTCTGACTTGAAAAATAATGTATTATTTTCATTAAGAAATCTGTTGTCGGAAAGCAAGGCGGCTATCCGGACTGAAAACAACAGTCGAATGTCAAAACAGTAAGGTATGGGTTCCTGAGCAAGATATAAAAACACCATTTGCGAAAGAAAGATGATCCAATATTCTTTAGAACAGACGTCAGAAAATACGTTCTCCAAAATACATAAGTAAATTAGTTGTTACATGAAAATAAAATAAAAAATATATAAAAATTTTCTAATAGAAATAACCTAATTAGAAATAGATAAATAAGAAAAAATCAAACAAGAAAAATAGAGTTAGAATCAGAAAATTGATCAGGCCTTGTGGTTCGTTGGCACGCCCTTGATCAAGGGATTCCACAATCCAGCAAAAACAGGCGAAGTCATGTGGAATTGGAAGCTCTCGTGTCATTCTCCTAAGCTAGGAAAGGATTCTTCTCTGGAGGCTTTTGAAATCTGCCTACCATTATCATAATAAAATTATCACCTTGTTATATTGAGGCAATTCTACTATAAAGCCTATACTCGCGTCTATCACAAGTAACAAACATAAATGGCATTTCAAAGTTTGTCTTGATATAACAACTTAGTCATCCTTCTTTAGCATGATTAGAGTTGGAATTGCACATTCAATTATTGCACGAATCAAGCCTCAAACCATCAAGTTTGTAACTTATCCCACTCCTCGTTCTCGATTGGGTGCATTCGACAAACAAGTTTGTTTGGAGGAATTAACCCATAATAAAATCCATGGCACTCTGGGCCTTTATCAGTGGTGACAATCAAGGAGGTAAACCTTCATTTAGAACCAGCAACAGGCTATCTTGTGTCTTGGATTTGCTCCTTGGATTTACTGTCATCTAGGGCAACTAATGCTAATCCTATTGGTGCTTTTCTCATACGCTTAGTCTAAATGACTTGTCAAATCACTAGCATTGCTATCTCGTCTGTTGAAAGTTAATATTCTCTAATAACATTATTTTTTCTTATATAATTGTCAATTTCCTTAAATGCTCCCTGTTATTTAGGCAATTGGATGCAATGTGTCCAAAATTATTGCACTTGAAGTAGTTTTTTGGTTGGGACGAAATTGGGAGTACGGCGGTCTCCACCTTTTCTTCACGCTAGACGGTTTTCTCCCCAGACATGGTCCGCTTGGGTGTTTCAATTGGTGTACTCTTGCTTCTCGATCCTGATCTGATGGTTGAACCCTTTTTGAAGGGTGGTGTGGACCTATGTATTTTATCTTCATTTTGAAAACTAATGTATATATATTTTGTAATGTCCAATAGGGTTGTAATTATATCATTTTGTCAATAAATTGTCTCAATTCTCTCAAATATAGAGCTATGATATTCTCACCAGGCTCCATTAACTCACAATTTAGCATAAATTGTTGAACTCAGTTGTGTACTCCTTTATTGAGAGATGTTTACAAGTAATGAAGTCTCAAAAAAACATCATGTTTGTAATGTGTTGATGAGTATTTGCGGTGCATCTCTCGTTTCATCTTGAATTGGGTAAGACTCTTCAAGTTCTCCCATCATAAGGAAGCATTCCTCCTTAACTCAATAGTGATTAGCTTGACTCTTATGTCACGTGCAGCGTCCTTGTACATAAAGACTTGTTTCACTGTATTAGTTCTTTGTCACGCAAAACTTCATTATGCTAGGGATTTACTTCCTCCTCTCAATCCAGTAATTCACTGTTGTAGCTATGAGTGACCGCTTCAGATTTCCTCTTCTTAAAGGTGACAAATCTTTGTTGTTGTTGGATAATTTTTTTATGTTTGTCATGCTTAGTAAGTTTATAAACAACTCTTTGAGTGTTTCTTTTGAGCAGCATTGAGTCATTTTTCTCTTGATCTGAGTTTCAATCGATATATGATTGCAAGTTAGGGTTAGTCGGGCTTATGTTTTCGTGATAGGTGTCCGGGTGGATTGTTGGTGGAAGTATGAATGGTGGCTTTTGAAAATTTAGGAACAGGGCTAGGAATTTTAGTTGGAACAATTATGGTATTGAATTTGTGGAAGATTAAGTTATGTGGATTTTTGATACGTGTTGGAATAACGAATCACTAAAATTCTAGAGGTTCTGGGGTCCTAATATTTAGATGATATGTGCAAGGGCTCATAGAAGGTGTTTGAGAAGTAGATTTAGTGAGGAAAGGTTGTGGAATAGTATCTAAGAATTGTGTGATCCCATAGGATCACCCAGAATCTCACAGAACCGGAAGCTTCCACATCAACAAATGTGTTAGTTTTTCTTTTCTTCTTATTGTTATTATTAGTATTATTATTAGTTCTTATCTATTTGTTTCATACTATTAAATATAACTAAGAAAAGGGAAATTTACATACAGAACACACGAATCATATGTATTTACATATCTAACACCTTAAGTTTGATCTTTACACTTTCACAACTTGATTGTCATAAACTTATGCATGAAAATGGTGATATCTTTGATGTGATACGAAAGATTTGGGTGGTATGAATGTAAAAAAATAATGTTTAAGAGTTAGATATAAAAATACATAAAAAAGTGGGTCATATGCATGTAAATGCACCTTTTTTTTTTTTCAGATAAATGAAACTATTATTTGCTGGATACATAGATTTTGACCTACGAACTGCTAGCAAAACAAGCAGTCCCTTGAAATGTTGTGATGAATTTATAAAGTATACCATATACGAGAAAGATTAAAATGTGATTATTGATGCTAGAATCATTTGGGTGTAATTAAAAGGGGGTGGGTATGTTGGTATGACAATAGAAATTTTTATATTTATTGGCATGATAACATATTCATTTATGTGTATACTCATAAAAAAAAATAATAATGAGTGTATACTAATATAATGGTAATAATAATAGGGAGTTTTACTCCAAAAATTTTTCTGTGCGGACTCTTGACGTAGCTCTACGTGCGGCGAAAGTTATTTCCGAGTTATTTTCAGGTTATTTTTGTGTTATTTTCAATAATACCAAAATAACCCAAAAACAAAGACCGCGAGTTATTTCTGGGTTATTTCGGTGTTATTGAAAATAACCCAAAAATAACCTGAAAATAACTCAACAATAACCTACACCGCACGTAGAGCTACGTCAGGAATCTGGACAGAAAAAATGCTCTTTTTACTCCAGAAGGGTTTAGTAGATTGTGTCATTTTTTCTCTTTTCTCGTGCATGAAGTAGACGATCATTTTTCTCGGTGCTTGACCACTATTTCACCCTATGGGTAGAAACGTGTCATCACCTCTATGATAATGCTTCGGCTTCTGCTGGGCTTACGTATGTTCATGTGTGTAAGAAATCGTTGCAGTGTTGCCCTAATTTGGAGTGCGTGTCTGCATGTCTTTTGATTTTTTACATGTCATAATATCTTTGTTGTATTGTATGCTCATGGTGTCTTTTTTCCATATTTGGTGTTTTAAGAATACTCGTCGTTCTTTCTAGGACAGAAGGTGGGTACCCAAAATTGTTTAAACTGATCCTTGGTGCCTCAAGTTAGTCATTCGAGGAAGCTCTGTTGATCACACAAGAATAGATTGGGATCTTTGAGGTGGGATGCATCAACGCCAAGAGTGGCTCCCATGATCGCATAATAACAGATTGGGAGACTACGAGTTGGGCTACAACAACACGAAGGAGAGCTCTGTTGATCATAACAACAGGTGGGGAGAAAATAGCACATTCTGCACACGGAATTAATTGTGTTAGACTTATGAATTTGACTGTGATTTCTCACCTAATTTAGCTTTAAAAAAATTAGCACATTCTGCACACGCAGGCGAACAAAGCATTGAAAGCAAGCTACTTCTGAGGATTAAAGACCTCATGTGATGTGGCCCTATTCAAGACAAGAATATATTTGATGTAATTTATAAAACTAGTTACCGGCATTTACATTTATACCACCAATTCATTATGTATTTACATATCTAACATCAAAACTTTGTTTTATACATTTATATATCTCAAATCTCTAATCTGTAATGTCACATAAAAAATCTTAACAGTTCAATTAAAAAAAAAGGAAATATATGTTTTCATGTGTAGTTAAGGTGATATGTAAGTAAAAAATTGAAGTTTAGGTGTTAAATATGTGAATGTATAGGAATTGATTGTTATGTACGCAAATCTTTGAACTTTTTAACAAAATAGACAGAAATAAATTAAATGTTTATCTTCAATAAGTGCGGGGGCGTTTTTGAAAACGTCACGGTACCGTTTGAATCGTGCTTTTTGCCTGTTTATTCGAAAATACGGTTTCATTTTTACACTAAATGCGGGCCACGGGTTCAACCCCGAGGGTCGGGTTTCAGGATAAACTGTTTATCTTGAAACACACAAGCTGCACCAAAAGCAAAGTATCTATTAAATATCTTCCAATTTTGAGTACTTGTATTTTTATTCTAATATATTTTGGCCTTTGGCCTTTTTTGATTTGGAGTGATGGGAGGGAATACTAATGCATTTTGCTTCACAAAAAAATTTTGGAGCATTTGCAGACATACCAACCAATTTCTATGTATTTAAATATCTAACACCTAAATATTACTTTTTCTTCATTTTTAAAATTTAGTTGTTACACCCATAAATACATAAGATACATGAGAAACGAGTGATATTGATGTAAACCTTCCTTAAATAAATATGTAAAATAAAACAAAAAAAATAAGATCTAATTGAGACTAATTGGTATCGCCGATCTTTACTTTACCATGATTATGGGTGTCAAAATTAGGATTATTTTCCTACGAATTGGATGATTATTTAGTACACTTTTACTTTGCACCAAGATATAAAAAAAATCAAATTTTATGTATTCATTTTACGTTACACCCTCGATAGTTACAATCAAACAAACCTAACAGGATAATTAAATTTATATGAAATGTAAATGAACACGTGTTTCGTTTGGCTATTCAAATTCGACCCTGGTTAGAAATAGAAAGTGTTCTTTAGGAGATCAATATTGTGACTAACATATCCCATGCTCATGAGGGATAAATTTTCAAATTACTTCAAATAAGCCAAATATAAGACAACAAAAAAAAGAGATTAAGGGGCACAAGAATTGTTCATCCATGACATAAGAACTCCATTGATTCGAATCCACTAGAAGGATGGATCAATGTGGTATCAAACGATGAAATGACATCTAGGAAGCCCTAGTTCTATATTTAAGTTCTAAATGTTGAAAGCCAAGATGTATATGTTCTATGATTTATTAATGTATTGAATTCACTATTACTACTGTTAAAAAAATTAACTTTTGTCCAATTTTAGAAACTTTGAGAATATGGTGAGAACAAATAGTATAAAATAAAATAAAATTGTTGAATCTGAATCTGTATGTGAACCAAACCTAAGGAGTAGAGCATAAGATGAGGGAGAGAGCGTGAGAGAGAGAGAGAGAGAGAGAGAGAGAGAGATGCACGATGAACATTAATCTGGATTGTTTACTAACTCTTTCTCAAGAAATGATATCCCCATTTATAAAAAATCAATATATGAAATTACGTGCTACCCCTGTTTTAATAGAAGAGTTGTAGGATATATTAGATATTTTACATGTATAGACTTTTAGTTTGACTATCCTATGACTCAGTCGATTGAATCAATGAGTCTTGATTCGAAAAAACCTACTTGTGTGACTGTGTTGGAGCAAGGATAGTCGTTCGGCCTTTGGTGATCTTGGGTCTGCAAGACTCAGCTCGATCGATTTAATTTTGTCAATCTGCTACTCTGGTCTAGCTATGGACTATTGATATGATCCCTGGTGAGAAGTTTTTATTGGCAGAATAAGATTAGGTCATCAGGCAAAGAGTATATTACAATAATTTGACAGATCACTCATTCCTCGACGAGAAAGTCTTTCGGGATGCTCTGTAAATTATGTTATGGCTGGTCTTTGGCCCATGATGAGCAATCTGATGGGAGTTTGTGAGAAAGTTGGTGATGCTAAACTCTTCCTTTGGGTTAGATTGTGGTGAGAAACAAATCAATGCTTATGCTCGGCTTGATTGGCCTTGGTCCTCAGTTCGAATGTCCTTCATTTAGTCGACTTTTAGCCTTGGTTCAGGGTAGTTGCACTTGGTCAAGTGAATTCATTAGTCTTCTGCTAGTGAGCCCTTTGATATTCCACCAGCAGACCCTTTGGTCTCCTACCGATGGGTCCATTGATCTTCCACCGGTGGACCGTCCTTCCTTGTCTCTTTGTCCATTTAATCTTCTCAAGATTCGTGTTAATGCATTTATGAACACAAAGCAATATGGAATGTCAACTTATGAGTAGACTGATGCGGAAAATATTCCTATAAACCCAAGCCACTAAATGAGTGAAGGCCTGAAGAGAAGAAATTCATACTCAATTCAAAATAGAATTGCAAGTGAATTACAAATGAGAGCTATTTTTCATTTACATCTAATCATAAGATCTTTAATTATGAGATTTTTGATAAAATACGGCGTGCCAAAATGCAAATTTGATAGTATGCAAGAGCTTGTAAACTCAATAATGAAATTAATGCAACAAAAAAATAAATAATATATATATATATATACATATATGTCAAGTTTTTTGGTGAGATTTAAAATTTATCATTTGATTACACATCAAAAAGAAAAAAATATTAATTTATTGCCTTACCAAGAATACAAAATGTAAAAAAATGAACAAATTTATAATTATTAAAATTTAGATGCTGGATTTGTAAATATATAAGATTAATGCGGTATGGAAGGATTTACATACATGCTTCTAAAGTTTTATACTTACAACATTCTAGATATGTATGATAAAATATTAAAATATTTTTTATTTTAAAAAGTAAACGGCGGTGATGTTTTTAATGTAATGTTAAGAATTTGAGTGTTAAATTTACAATCATTAAAATTTGGGTGTTGGATATATAATATATAAACATGTAAAATTTATGTGGTATGTATGGACCTGCCTAGAGTCATTGTACATGCCTAGAGTCATAAGGTATGATTTTGATGTATTTTAAACCCTTTTTTTCAATTTAATTTCAATGAATTCAGACAATTGAATTATTTTTTTAAATACATTTTATAAGCTATATAACATTCCATTTACTAATCGTATTCACCTGAATGCCCCCAAATATCACCTCCACTCTACCGAAAAAAATTTATGTTTGGAGTCCGGACGCAGCTCTGCGTGCAAATTTCCAATAATATGCCGACATGCGTGCTACATCGCGGAGGTTATTGGAGATTATTGAATTAAAACCACAAATGCTATTTAAGGTGTTACTATGGGGTTATTGCAGGGGTTACTGCAGGATGTTATTGAAGTGAAATCGTAGAAATTATTGCAGGGGGTTATTGAAGTGAAACCGCAGAGACTATTTGAAATTTATGGGGTGTGTGGTTTATTGCGGGAGTTATTAAAGTACAACCACAGAGGTTATTAAGAATTTATTCGAATGTTATTGAGGGATTATTACAGTATTATTAGAATTAATATCTTAATAACCTCACAATAATACTCCAAATAACATTCACAGTTAAACCCCAATAACTGGCAGGATATCACTCCAATAACTCGGATTCCACTCCAATAACTAAACCCTAAACCCTGAACAATAATTTTTTATAACACACGTAACCCGGACGTAAAATTTTTCCCGGCTCTGCAGAAACTGGACCGCTGTGCAGCAACTAAACCGCTCATTTACGGTTCTCGCCAACAGCCATGCCCTAGGCTCATCCCTGACCTCCGTCTTAGGGACGCAACTGAGATTGCGACCTTTAACCTCATCTCCTTATTCCCGCATTTAAATCTATTTTTTGCTTTCGTGCGTGCAGCAGCAAACCCTAATGTGACATTCCTGCGCTTGCTTCCACTCAAAAAGAATATCAAAGGAGAAAGAGATCGAATCCGGTGACATAATCGCCTATATTCAACGGCAATGACGGCATGGGCTTTCAATCCAACGGAAATCATTCCACTGTGGCATACAGCTCCCGTGTCGAGCGTGCGTGCCGTTGATTCTGGGACCTACCACCAGCCCTAAGCGATTTCATATATAGGTACATTCCCTGCCCGCCGTTCATTCTGGCTTCAAAAGAAATGGCGAGTTCGCCGGCGGATATCGACGGCGAGATGACGCCATTGCAGAAGCACGCGTCGTTCTTTGATCGGAATAAGGACGGCGTGATTTACCCATGGGAGACCTTTCGAGGTTTGTTTGGTTTCTAGGAGAGAAGACTCCATGGAGATCAGAGAGTCTCTCCTTTTACCCCTATTTTGTTTAGATAATTACATAAATAGCACTAAGAAATTGCTTTTTACAAAATTAGAACCCATGTCAATTTGTTAAACTATTGAAAATTTGATGAAAATGAAAAATATTGGGTTGGAATTTTATTGTTACATTTGATTTTAGATTGAGAATTTGAAAAATTGATGAAAGATGATGCTAATTTTGTAAATAAAGAAATTTCGAGTGCTATTTATGTAATTACCGTTTTTATTAGATGTTTTGTTAACTTCCTTGTTTTGTGGGCGTTAGGGTTTCGGGCGATTGGAGGTGGTGTGGGACAATCTATAGTTGCCGCTGTTTTCATCAACGGCTTGCTGGCCCCCAAGACTCGTACAGTTCGTTTTTAATCTTATTTTTTATGGACTGATAGTTTTTTTTTTATTTTTCCTCAAATATATGAGACAAGTAAAAACATTTTTTTTTTATGTATTTACATGTGTATAACTCTTAAAATTTTAATATATTTTTATATATAATAGTTCATATATATCAAAATATTCTTATATAATTTATATTTGAATAGTCTCTAAACTTAGGGGTGTTTTGACTGCTTATTAGATTTAGGATGGATAGGATTTAGTAAATCTAGGAAATTTGAATTTATCAAATTCAAATTGTGTAAATCCAGAATAATGTTGGGTTCAATTTACATTTAATTCCATTAGATTTGTTTATTGTGTTCGGCAGAAATTCACTCTTCTTACTTTCTTCCTAAGCTAAATTTGTTAAATCAGTGTAATAATCAGATTTAATAAATTCAGATTTATGTTGTAAAAAATAACAGAAGGAAGAAAAATTTGATTAAACAAATTTCGGATTTAATTTGATCGATATTTTTGTTTAGCTAGATTTACGTTGGATATGACATAAATTCAACTCAAATACGGCTACCAAACACTCCCTTAATAAATTTAGTTTGACAATAGTAAGCTTCTTTTTTTTTAAAATCATTTATTGAAATTAATAAGAGTTGTAAGAATTTATATTGTATTAATTTCAAAGTAGGTTATAGTTTCTTGAACCAATCTTCGTATATTTTTTATCACCATATCTTGGTATAATATCTAGTCTTTTTAATTTTCTTAACAATCAATATTGAAAATTTGATCTAACTCCACTTTTTTTTTTCTTCTTATAGGTAAATCAATGAAGTTTCTTTTTATTTTTTATTTAGGATTATTGATACATCTAACCCAGTGCTTACATACCATGAAATTTTATCCTGTTTTAAGGAGAATAGCATTCATTAAAAAGAAAATCGAACTTATATGGTTAGAAAATAATTTTGATTTGAATTATTTTTATTCAAATCAATTTTATAGATTCTTTTTCATATTATTTGGTTTTACTTGGATTAATAGTAAAAATAGAGTTCTTAATATTTCAAATTTTAGTTTTTAATTGATTAGTTGAAAATACATCATACATGAATGCATAATGTGATTTGTATTGATTCTATTATTTTTAGATTATCAAAATTTCAAATGCAAATCAAATTCTAATCAATGAGTTTACCTATATTAAATTACAGAAATGAAATCAAAATTAATCAAAATTGAGCATAGCGGGCTTTTTTAATTTGATTTAATTTTTCGCTTTACACTATTTTTTGCCCATCATTGTATCTTTTATCTTTAGACTACATGAAAATTTGATTCAAATTAGACAAATAAAAATTGTTTCAAGCATGTTAAAGATGTGAAGCAAAAATTTTACCCCCACAAAATGTACTTGAGGTTTCTATTTATTATAATTATTGGATCAAAATTTTTACATATATAGTTAATTTTTTTTATGTGTTATTAGATACTTTGTTTATTTGAAGAAACCTCGTAAACATTTATAATTAATTATATCACACTCGTCTTATTGTCGCTATAATTATTCTTAGAATGGACGGTTTTACATCCTATAATCGAACAAGCTTGATGGAAAATTGTCCCAATCATGTTGACCTATCACCACCTTTTTTTGGTTCCAAAAATATATTGGATGGCACCTCGTCTCAACCCAACATGATGTCACTCCTACCACAACTATGTCCTCTCAAGTAACATGGATGCTATCTTCAATATAGGATTGAGGCAAGCCACACCATCAAAAGTTCCTACCACCTTAAAGATGATGGAGCCAGTCTTTAATGTTGTCTTAAGAACATCATACTTGATAGTTTTGACAATATTGATGACAATCCTAGCCCATCAACCCATGTGACTAATCGACAGGGGAAATCTTGCATTAGCTTCCCTTAAAAATCATATAAAGTAAGATATTTATCCTCCATATTTCAGTAAGGATTTTGCAGCAAATACTGCCAACCAAGCTGAAAATCCCTTAATTGGATCATTGCATGGGGCTAAGTAATCAAACAGAGCACATCAAAGGTTTGATTATGCTATGTTTTGTGTTTTGTCTTTGGTAACCTATGTTTCGACATCATTTTAGCCATTGACATTACATGGAGATCCTACTTGAAATTTCTGCTCAGTACTATCACATTATTTGATGGGTTGTGCTGATAATTCATAGCTTAAACCTTCGCTTTCAAGAGACCACAAGTCCTCCTAAACCATATTATGCATTAGCAAGGAGATAGTGAGCTAGTTCATGATTATGCCTACCGATTCACCCAAATCTCCCATAAATTCACAAACTCAGAACCAAGGGGTGACCAAGATGGCCTTTACCCTAGGCATCCAGTTCCACAACTCCATGTTCATGTACTCTTTAGGTTCAGGCCACATGATATCATTGAAGTTGCTTCTTGGCTTTAAGATTTCAACCAAGCAACCTCAAACTGGCCAAAAAAATTACGTCAGCCTCAAATCACACACCGTGTAAAACCTGATATTATTATAAATTTGACTCTAAAATGCATTTGTTATGGAACAAAGGAATTCACTCGGGCAATTATCAAATAAAAAAGGCCGTTAGCCATATGTCTATTGGAACCTTCAACATGAAGAGGGCCTCAAGTAGAATGAGCAAACCCTCGCTACTAATATTCTACTGATTGGATCATAGCGCATGACTTTATTGATATTATAATTACTTTGAGGAATGTTTTCCACTCATGTTATGTCTACTTTCTATGCTTCCTACCTCCATGGATGAACCCTTCATATCACTAACAATAACTACCAGTTGGCTTATAACATTATGTTTTTAGCCTATAATATGCTACCTAGTTAAATGAGGAATCCACTATGGTTTGGACAATGTTGTAACCCTATGGTTGAGAGCTAGGGCTCATAACGGTGGCCTGCTTTTGGTTTTGGTTCCAATTTTGTTGTGGATGGCACCCCTTGTCCACCCAACTGGGTGGCACTTAGCACAGCTACATGACCTCTCAAGTAAAATGGATGTTAGTTTCAGTCTATTATTTTAGTACCTTAGTGATAATTGAGCCAGTCTCTAATGTTGTCTTAAAAGCATTGTAATAGATAGTTTTGACAGTATCATTGACAATCCTAGCACATCAATCCATGCGACTAACCCACACGGAAATGCTATGGTGGATTCCCTGGAAAATCATGTAGAGTCGAAGACCTATCCTCCATATTTCGACAAAGATTTTTCAACTGAATATCCCTTAGTTGGATCATTGTTTGGAGTTGAGTAACCATATAGAGCACATCAAGAGCTTTGAGAATCCCATGTCTCTATTAATTTATGTTTTAGCATCTTCTCAGCCATAATGAAGGGCGTCATGTGGAGGTGATTCTTGAAACTTCCACCAGACAATATCGCATTATTTGATGATTTTTTCTGATAATTCATACTTGAATCCGTTGCTTTCAAGAGGCCACTCAAGTTCTGATAATTCATACTTGAATCCGTTGCTTTCAAGAGGCCACTCAAGTCCTCCTAGACCCTATTACACATTAACAAGGGAATGGTTAGTCCTATCTCGGGAAAACTCCTGTGCCTCTCATAAGGTCATACACTCTAAGCCAAGGGTGACCAAGATGGTCTTCACCCTGACCTACACAACTCCATGTTCATAGACTCCTTAGGTCCATACCACATGATAAACTCGAAGGCACTTCATAGCATTAAAATTTTCGGCCAGGCAACCTTGAAGCAGCCGCAAATATTAGGTCAGCCATAAAACACTGTGTAATACCTAGTGTTCTCGTAAATGCGACTCTATGGTAGAAGGAGCAAACCCTACAAGCAAATATCATATTGATTGTATGGTAATCTAGCCGATCACATGGCTTTATCAATATTATAGCTACATTGATGAATGTTACCTGCTCATGGTACTTCACTTTTGGTATTTCTACTTTATGTGCTTCCTACTTACTAGAATGACCCATTCCTATCACTAGCAATTAACTAATATTTGGCTTATATCATTATGTTTTTAGCATATAATATTCAAAATCGATATGCTACTTAGTGTAATAAGGAACCTACTATGGTGCGGATGATGTTGTCGTGTCGTGCTTGAAAGATAGTGCTTCATAGCGATGACTTGTTTTTTATTTGCTCAGCATCTGGTCCACCAACCCCACAAATCCCGCAACCAGCCGCCGCCAACCTATGGCTAAAATAGCCCGCAATTAATGAGAAGAAGAGTGACATTTGAAAATACGGAAAGCTATTTAAGCGACTAAAGTAGGCCCTTCTAACTATTAGAAATGATGTCAAATTTTATCATATGACAACAGATGCTTAGATGGATTGTTTATAGAATGTTGCCACAAACCAACAAGAACCCATGATGGCCATAACCCTAAATGTCCACCAAAATATGCTTTAACAACCGTCTTGCATAATGCTGCTGTGAGCTAACAGGAGACTATGCAACTCAATCTATCAGTGCGCATGAGAGCGGCATTCATAGGAGTAAATTGTTGAGTGATGTAAGGGGGCCTTTTGACCAAGTGAAGCTTCATCAAACATCGATAGTCTAATAGCAGACAATCAAATTGTCTACTTGTAGAATGCTGTCGCGATTTGACCAAAATTATGTGTGATGAACATACATACAAATTAGCCCAACCTGAAGGCAAGGAGGCAATGCTGATATTTGAGATATTCCAATTATATATGATTTATTTAACAATAGCTTATCTTTATTATGTAACTCAGACTAATGTGTCAATCTTTTCATATGGTTTGCCTTGAATTTTTTTCCCTTTTCTTGCCCATTTTTAAACCAAAGAGCATTGTAAGGGAAACATAATGCCTTTTCAGGTATATTTCATTTCATTTATGAAGTATTTATAAGATGGTCGATCATATTACATGGTAAAAGATTTACTAGGCAAAAAAAAAAAAAAAACAAATTGACCGTTTTACATAATATGAAAGTTCGGCAAGTCAGAATATATACACACACACTTCTTGCAATTAGCCCAACCTTTGAGACAAATATCTAGAACAGATGAAGAATTGTAGAGAAAAGAGATAAAAAACCTTCAAAAATGAGATAATGGTTTTACTGATCCTTGTTTTCAGTCCGGACAGCAGCCAGACTTATCCAACCTCCGTCCAACAACAGATTTCGCCCCATCTACCATTCCAAATGCAGCAAACCTCCACCAATGTCCTTTCTTTACTATCCCACAACCACCCCCTCACTACATCTACTTCCCAAACACATTTTAGGAGCCCTAGAACGGTATCAAAAGAAAATTTCAGTTATCGATCACATCAACGAGTTCATTTCCATCACACGGCAATTAAACTTAATAAAAACTGAGTTTAGCACTGAGATTCATGCTTTGAGCTAGATTATATTGACCGAGAGCTCAAATTATGTTAACATATGTGAGTTGTTCGTAGTGTAGTTCACTTGGTGTAGTGGTCAGGTGTTTTATCTCTAACTACAAGATCTTTTTTTGAAGGCCTAATACATTTGGATGTGTGTGATTTAAAAAAAAAAAAAGTGAATAATTCCTATAGATTGTTTGCCATGAAGATCAATGATGCTAGACCTCCCATTCTCAACAAGGATATCATATGGCACTATGTAATAAATGCACGTCATCTTATGCTTTAAATATTTATAATAAAAGTTGATATCAAATAATGATCTAATGATGAATTAGCGAACACATAATTTTGACTAAGATTTTTTCTCATTGATGATGAGCTTTTAAATATTATGGACATTAGAGATATGATAATCAAAATAATAATTACAACACATAGGAGTTTATTGTTTGGATGTATTTAAAATAGATGTTTTTTAAAAATAAAGAGTGATTCGAATGCACACATTTCAGAAATACAAGAGCTGTTTGGTTGGATATAAGTTCAATAAATTGTAATATTTTTTGTATTTGTTTTGGTACATTTAAAATGTATTGCAATATAATGTATGAATTTGATTTATGAAAGTCAATATAGATCATGACGTAAATTTATAGGAATAGGAAGGTAAAGAAATATATATAATTTTTTTATGACTGATTAGTTATTCATAAGATAAACTTTAATTTGGTCGGTGATATATTTGGATCTGAATCTATATTGGGCTTTTAAAAAGTCAATATTGGTACTGATACAATATTAAATATCAGTTGATTAGAAATGGAAAGACTAGCCCTAATGACTAAGTTATTCATAATGTTTTACGAAAATACTTGGAAAGGTAAATTTTTAACGCACGATTAGGCCGGTGATATTGTTTTGAAAAGATTAAGCCTAAGATTTCATAGCTATAACTTATCCATAATAATTTATGAAAAATTAGTTTTGTAATTCAAACAACGTTTAACATGATTGAATGAAAAACAAGAATTCCACAACACCAACCTCGAATTATTGTTATAAGGCTAATGATAATGATGATGCTGACTATTTCTAGTTTTTATATGATTGTAATATAGTATTTATATTTATACCGTTTTTTCTCGTGCAGGGAAAATTTCTTTCTCCTCTCTTGCCAATCTACGTGAAGAATATTAGTAAAGGCAAGCATGGTAGTGATAGCGGTGCCTATGATGCACAAGGAAGGTAAGTCAAAGGGAAGTTTGTTGCGCATTGTGATTAAATAGCTTTAGAAGATTCATGTCATGATTTTTTCGAATGAATTTTTACTAATTATTGCTTTATTTAATTCCATACTTTTTTTCTTTAACGAAAGGAAACTCTCGAGTCATCGCACAAAACCATTTATTTCATCTTGCTGCACTTTTTCTGAATTTCCTTGAACAGTAGCATGCCTTGACTTAACCACTTGTTAGATAAATTTTCATTGAAAAGAAAAAAAAAAAAAAAAAGCTACAAACATAAATTATAGGAATCATTACATATTTACCTCTCAATTCCTATGTATTTACATATTCACACCTTACTTTCAATTTTTGCATACATAACACCTTACCTATGTATGAAAAGGTGTATATTTAACCGCCTTTGCTGTCGTACTTGTATTTGGCTATAATTTTTTACATACAAATTTACTAAAGTGTGCGTGTTAAAAATATATTTATACAATTTAAAAAATTATGTAATACTCATCATAATTAAAAAAAAAAATATTTTATTAATTGCAATCTCTAAATATAAACATGCTCAAAATTTATATATATATATATATATATATCTGTGAATTGAATAGATTAGCATTATTCATAATACATCAGATTTGTACCTGAAAAGTTTGAGGAGATATTTCAAAAGCATGCTCATACCAACACAAATGCATTGACTTCTGATGAATTGAAGGAAATGCTTCTATCTAACAGAGTTCCTAAAGATTACATGGGATGGTGAGATTTCTGTAATAAACTCAATTTAAAAATTTAAAATTTTAGTCTCTTTCTTATTCATTTATTTATTTGGTGTCAGGCTTGGCGCCTCTGCTGAGTGGAAGGCCTTGTTTTCCCTCTGCAAGGATGATAATGGTTTGCTTCCAAAGGAAACTGTAAGGGCTGCTTATGATGGAAGTCTGTTCTTCAAGATGGAGGAGGAGATATCATCTTCAAAGAGGAAGGCATGATCATGTAATGTGAAAAATAAAAAATTTATAAGCATTTATTTGAAAAAAAATAAAATAAAATTTGATTAGGATGTATCTCAAAGTTATTGAATTTATTTTTTGATGAATGTAAGTTAAATTTTAATTATGTGATCATTATGTTTTATGTTCATCTTTAGTAAATTTAATGATTTTGGACTTTATTTGATTCATTCTTTTTGTATTTACTTGCTTAATTATTCATGTGTATTTGTTTTTTCTTTGTTAGGGGCATTTAGATGCATACCATATAATTTTCATGCATTTACATATGTAACATCTAAACATTCATATTTGCATGCATATTACCTAAGTTTTTAACATCACATCAAATATCACCAGGATTAAATTTTTAATGATGAAATGCATACATATTGCATAATTCTTATGTATTTAAATATTTTTCACTTAAAATTTTAAATTTATATTTTTAAACATTTGGTAGCCTGACTAAACATTGCCGTTGCCGGTCCCAAGCCTGGATGCGAAAAGTGGAGGGTTGCGTTAGGTAATCGATAGCCAGCGTAAAATTTGTCGAAAAAAATCATGACATGAATCCTTTTGATTATTGTGTAACGCAATGGAGAAAAAGGATTCATGTAACCGACCCCACTTAGTGGGATTAAGCCTTTGTTGTTGTTGTTGTTGTTGTTGATTTTTAAACATTTGGTATCATCAACCTAAGCCTGAAAATGTGTATTTCATTTTTTTGAAAAGTAGATGATAGTAAATTAAAGATTTTAAACATTAAAATTTTGGTATCAGATTTATGTGTAAATATATAAGATTTGGGTGGTGTGTATGTAAATGCCTTTAAAATTAATTATAAAAGAATAAAATTTTAAAAATTGATGCATATGTTATAGTTTTTTTTTTAAAGCAGATAATAATTTTCTTTAAGCTGTCACACTAGAACCGGTAAAATTGTAATAAGTTACTTCTAATCACATAATTTTAAAAATAATAACACAATTATGGTAGCTAGGAGTGTAAACGAACTGAACACAAATGAACAGAGCTTGTGTTCGTGTTCAGTTTGTTTGAAATTTAGTTTGTTTGAAATAAGCTCGTGTTTGAAATTGTTCGTGAAGTCACTATTAGTGTTTGCTTCTTAACGAATGAGCTGACACGAGCTGTTCGGGAACGACGAGCCAGTTTGACATCCCTAATATTAATATATATAAATAATATATTATATTAATTATATAACTTATATAATATAAATATATAATATCTATATTAGTATATTATTAATATAGTATATTAATATATTATTATTATTAATTTATTATGAATTATAATTTATAAAATTTAATTTTTTTAAATATCATAAATTTTTATATATAATTATTTTAAATTATTTTAAATTTTGAATAATAACGATTCGAACACGAACGAACGCATCACTGTTCGTGTTTGGTTCGTTTAACTAACCGAACCGAAAAAATTTATTTACTTTCGCTCATTTACTTATCAAACGAATCAAGCAAGAACTCATTGACGAACCAAACATGAATTGTTCGCGAACAACTGGCTTTTTTGACGGTCCTAATGGTAGCTTGCTGAAAACAAAGCACTTCCCAAGGCTACAATAGTTGTTTGTGAAAATAGCTCAAGAATTATTTGTGAATTTTCTTTTAAACTTCTATGGGTATTATAACTTTTTTTCTTTGGAAGTTAAGACCAAGTTTCTTTTATTTATCATTTTTTTAAAATTTGTTAAGAACTTTTTTACATCATTTTTTTAAGTAATAATAGAGAAAGCCTTTTGAAAAAGTAAATATGAGAAAAAATCACCCCAAATGACAGACACTACACCAAAACTATCTATAATTGGAGGATATTTCAGTTGATTTATTATATCGGTTATTTATCAATCAAATATGAGGCTGAGCGTTGTATATGGATTTCTAGTTGAACAACTGATTGACTTTTGAGTTGAGTTAATGGACTGGCTAAAAAATTGTTAGTCATTTTAAGCCGACTTTTATTTCACTTGAAATTAGTCAATTTAACGGCTAAAATTAACTGCTGAATTGCTGAAATTTCAACCGTTAAATCTACCGCATGAAATTTTAGCCTATAATCAATAAGAAAGTCTGATTGAATCGAACCCTCGTGTCGAAAACCTCATTCTTTTCTCTCCCTTGATTTTCTCTCTCACCAACACAACTCTGCTCGGCTCTGAGAAGGATATAAAATTATTGAGGAATGTAAACCTCATATCTCTCCCCCTTCCTTCTTTACTTGACCACTTAGTACTCTATGGAAGTCCGTTTACCTCCTCAAGGGATATATAGTAGAGGAGATGATTATAGGAGTGGGTTTTCCCAGCTATTGCATTTAATGCGAGTGATGGAAGTGAGAGACCAGGGGAGGGGAAGAAGGGAGAAGAAAATGATCAGGTTTTACTATTTATTTTGGATTCCTTTGCTCATAATAATGGCAAGGAATCCAAAATTTATCACTCATTTCTTGTGTATTTACATATTTATCACTTCAATTTCTACGTATTAAGAGTTGGGTTATGGGCTTGGACCATGAGTTTTAGATTAGAGATTTAGGATTAAACATAGTTCTAATGGGTCTTAAATTCATCCTCTTTAATTAATTAATTCTGAGAATGAAAAATCGATCATAAGACCATGAGCTGACCATTTAGACCATAGGTTAACCAATTGGACCATGGGTTGACCAGAATGATCAATTTGACCCTATGAGGATTAGGTTGACCATAGGGTCAATGTGGTGTGAAGCAGTCAGTCCAGTCAATTTTTGGATTTTAGGTATTTCGGGTGGTGTTATTTTCGGGTGTTATCAGCATGGTATTGTGGCTTTATTAGCACAAAATCGCGGCAGTGGTGTTATTCGTAGTGTTATTAGTGTTGTATTGTGGTGTTATTAGCACAAAATCGCGACAGTGGTGTTATTCGGATGTTATTGGCGCGGTATTGTGACATTATTATTGTTAGTGGTGTTATTCGTGGTGTTATTGGCGCGGTAGTGTGGTATTATTATCACAGAATCGTGACAATGTTGTTATTCACAGAATTGTATGTTTATTGGCGAGGATTTACGGAAGCGATGTTACTGCTGTAATATCACACAAAACCGCGGGGTTATCAGGAGGAATTGTTGCGGCGGTGTTATGGTTGTAGTGTGGTAGTACCGCATTGTTGTTGCGGGATTGCGACAGTGCTATTGCAGCAGTACCACAGTTCTAAAGTGGTATTAATGGGCATAATGGTGGTGTTATGGTGGTATTATTGGCTCGAGTCTAGTCCAATTAAAGTCCAAACCCAGCCCATACTCCTTTCCCACTTTGATTTGACTTATACACATATGACATAACACAATTGATGGTTTGATGAGTTTTTAGGGATTGTCATGAGAGAATTTAGGATTCGAATTAGACAAAATTTTGATTTTGAAATTTGGGTGGATTTGGTAACCCTTAAAATTTAAAGTCAAACTTCTATGTTTTCAAAGGTACAATCCTAGTCTAGGATCATTGATAAGGTGAATATAATGTGCCCTCACAAAAGTGAGGTCAACACATGCAAATGAAGCTGGCTAATTGACTCGTTAGAGCGACCAGGTACTATGGCTAAGAGGGGTCGGTCAGGCTGGAGAGACCAACCGGTCCGAAGTGATCGGTTAACTGGGCCGGAGCGCCAATCATACCTAAGTGGTAGTTTGATCGAGCCAGGCGGCCGATCAGACCTAAGAAGTTGGTTGTCATGGCTGGAGCTGCCAGTTGGGCCTAAGTGACACATGTAATGTAGTATGCATACAAGCTCATGTAAACATTCGTGTTCAGTTGTGAGCTTTACTCGTCCTAGAAATCTCATGGGAAGACCCTAAAGGTAATTGATGGGATTAAGAGGGCATCACTGCAAAGCGACGGGCGACTGCTTCTATTTGCCCGGGTCAAAGGATTTTTGTTAAGGATAGCCTTCGCGGCATAGTAAACATCAAAGTCTTGAAACTTTCCGTTCTTTATGCACAAATGGCAGACTTCGCTCTTCTTGTCATTAGGGCAAAGTTGTCGGAGCAAACATAGGATTGAACGATCCCAACATTTTGAATTTGAGTCTAGAAAGAAAGAATAGGTTCACTCTTTAGATCCACAAGGGAAAGTCTGTGAAAGCTCCTAATCCTACATTAACTTCCTCTAAGCACAACAAAAAGCCCTATCCTAATGTCTCTAGGGGGCTCTAAAAAAAGAAATCACAGGGATCAAGAAGTTTCACCTTTGTGGCAGTTGTTTGTAGGGTGCTCATTGGTTGTTTGAGTTCCGGTGAAGCTCTAACAAGGTTTTTCCCGCCTCTTCTCCAAAGAATGACAAAGCTTTTCTCTACAAGGAGAGTTTGATAAGGTTTTGACAGAGTATCGAGCTCTGGCTAAGCTCGTCCTTTCCTAAAGTATGAAGAAGCCCTCCTTTGGTGTAACAGAGTAGAAGCCTTTCCTCAAGCTAGAATGAAGCTTTTCTAGCCTTGACTCAAGAAGTTTTCCACTGAAGAGGAAGAAGATGGCCTGAGAAAAAAGAAGAAGAAAGAGAAGAGCAACAAGGTTGTAGAAAACCAAGCCTTCTCTCTACCTTTCTCCCAAGCACTTTCCTTCTAGTCTCCAAGAAGATCTTCTAGCTCCAAAGAAGAAGAAGGTCAAGCTCTATTTCTCTCTCGGAAGAAGATGGCTAGCTCCCTCAAAACTTAATAATGATAAGAATTTTTACTTTCTAGGAGACAATGTATCAAAAGCCAACCACCCTCAAATTTCCCTCCTATTTTGCCAATTTGCCACCACACCTCATAAACTTTCAAAAAGGGTTAATCACCTCTTTATCTCCCCTAAGCAAATCACCGCATTGGCCAAGAAATCCCACAATTTTTCTGCTTAGGGAGGTGTGTCGAGTCAAAACAACTCAAAAATTTGAAAATTTCGCATTCAGAACTTGGACTAGCACCTAGGCACTCAGTTTGACTCCCTGACGCTCGGGCCTTGGAGCCTAGGCACCAGCAGGGTGGCGCCTACTTTCCTGAGGCTAGGGAAATGGCTATTTTTTTGTTATTTTGGGTGCCTAGGTATTGAGACCAGCGCCTATGCACTAGTAGGTTGGTGCCTACTTTTCTAGGTCTCAGGAAATAATTTTGGAAGGTAGTTTTGGGCGCCTAGATGCTCGTGACTAGCGCCTACGCGCCTATCTTGTCGAAAAACCCTAGTTTTCTCGTAGATCATCTGACAAAAGGTTTCTTCAGTCCATGAACTATAGTAGAGTGTTCCAAACCCTGATTTTTGCTCGGTTGATAGTATGAAGGTCCTCATCGATCCAGAAGCCATGGATAGTTGTGTATTGCTATAATTTGACCCTGTAAATCAGAAATGAACATTTTAAGGGTTTCAGAGTGTCACAGACCTCCGCGGGGTGGGGAGGGGGTGAAATCGGTAAGAACCTGAATTTTCCCAAAATGTACGTCGGTGATCTTGGCGACTAACATTGGCCTCAGAAGTCTTTGGATTGATGGAGTTTGGTCTCTAAAATTCAGAATGGATGTAAAGAACGTCTTGATTCAGGGCTAACATCACCTTACGGTTAATTTTCCTGGGTAGGATCAAGTCGGTACCGATCCCAATCTCGTGTTCTGAGCACGTACTAGGAGGTCCAATTGGATGTCTTGGATGGCTGGACGCTAGGCACAGTCCCGTGATGTTCAAATACGCACCTCTTATATGTGACATTAAAAATTGATGCCATCACTATTAATAATTTTATAACTATTGTTATAAATAAATGCAATATCACTGAGCAAATCATATATACTTCAATTATTGTTTTCTGTAATGTGGTATGAAAATCATAATTTTTTTTTAAATTAAAATTTTTTATCGCAATTTCTTAAAATTACAAAATTATGTTATCCTTTTTTTTTTAAAATTCTTTCTTTGTTTTTCTTACAAAATTCAACATGTTGTCCAACATTATTAAAGTTAAAAAAATTGGGTTAATAAACGATTAATATTATATTGTAATTTTTAATTATAACTTATCATATTTTTATGAATACAAAATATATACACTCAGTGGTATCATATTTTTATGTACTTTTAATGTCAATTCCTTAATATCTTCTATATTTGTATATGCCTCTATAGATGATGCCTCTTACACTTACACATTGGCTTTCTTATCATAACACAAATTTAATTAAAAAAAAAAAAGAAAACATAAGTTATTGCATTACCTTAAATTTAATTCAACTCATGCCATTCAAATGAATTGGTCAAAATGGATGTAATCTAGACTATCCCAAGTTAATATATAAGAATCCCATAACATAAATAGTCACTTAAGCTATATATCTATGCACATGTAAGATGATCTGCCCATGTCTAAAACATTACTCTAAGATAAACTTGATACATCTTATCGATGGACCCAAGCTCGCCAAGGATCACTTAGACTAACAAATACACCTAGCCTATGTTATTAATGGCAGAAATGATTGGATATTTGATTCATCTTGCTAGATAGCAATTCTAGCATTTCTGATGCATCTTTCATGGCATGACATGATGAATTTGCATGTTGTCTAACTTTTACCTTAATAAATATTATTAAAACATGTACTTCAAATGCGTGCATGTTCGTCATCAAACTAATTTAAGAACATGTTTGTCTTACCTTCATATGAGTTTGAACAATCTTTTATGTTGTAATTCTGAACCTATGAGTTTCTTTTAATATCTAAAAAAATCTCAGTCTTGATTTTAATGCATCCTTATACATTCTTTCAATTTATGAATATGAGGTACAAGTCTCATTTAATAACTTAAACAGTTCCCCCTTACACTCATAAGTTTATGAGACACTCTTGATCAACACGACTTATATTTATAGGCAAAAATCCTCCAGACTAAGAAAAAAATTATAAATTTTTTTCTAACCAAGTAGCCTGAGAGCTACAATGACTTAGAATGATGAATAACTAAGGAATATTCATTGGGGCCTTCCTCATTCCTCATAGACTAGGATAGTTCTTCTTCTCTTTAATTATGTAGACTACATTTTAGTTTAGATCACTTTCTAATGATAATGCTCATCTTTCTTAGGACTAGATATGCTCTTGAAGATTTGTCTCTCTTTCATTAAGTTCGAAACATTCTCCTCGATAATTTGTCAGCTCACCTCTTTTGTTTGAATTCATATTTCTGGAATTTTTCCCCTTTCTTAGAATGTTATCTCTTAGTGGTCATCTGTCGCCATTCTACTTATCGTATTTTCATAGGCTGTAAAGCTTTCATTCCCTATATGCTTACATGAACTATTATTTTAGGGTTTTATTTAGTGATCCATATGTTGTTTGATATTCTAGAATATAAGTCCCATCATGTCTCAAAAGCTTAATTATTGATTTTTATTTCTCTTGTGTGTCCTTATTCCAATATTATATTTCTCTAAATTAAATCAAATATTTTCTTATGAGAAGTACCTCTTCATATTTAGGATTTGGGTTATTTTAATCACAATTCTATAATTATGACTCCCACATCCCGAGATCTCTTTCATATCCTTCATCACCACTTAAAATTATTTTCACCATATAATTAGCCTTGTCATGCCTATTCCATCATCATGTACATGAAGGCTTTCCTATATGAATATTTCAGTACTCATTGATTTTGACTCATAGCTTCATTTTGATTATTTACATCTCTCTTTAGAATAGGCAAGTTTCATCAAATAATTATAAAAAAAATAGATAACAAGCAATATGCCTTAATCAAGAGTTTTATTGATTATTACCTATGATGTAATTAAGCTTAGAATAATATTTTTTGGGGCAAATTTAACCTTAAAAATTCAATTCAAAATATGAAAAAAAATCTATGGGAAACCAAATATTTGACTTGTATGTCATTTATATATGTGTTCATAAAATAAATTAGTCTGGGATCAACTTCTTATATCAAATCATTAATATCATCTCAAACCAACAATTCCCCTAATTTCAAATTCTATTTCTCAAATTAAATAAAAGTCATAAAACACTTAAGATATTAGTCCTACCATAACTTATATTTTAATTGATTATATTCCCTAAATCCTTACTTATGATAATGAGCAAATAAATTAAAGTAGTGGCAACTATAATTGCTAGATAATAACACAATTCTTTTGCCTTATAATCATTTTTTATGCTTTCTTATAAATATTAGGGTCTTCTCACAATTCATTTTGTTTATATGAATTTTAGTTCATTATAACTTAAAACAAATAAATAAACTTATATCAAGTTGGATAAATTATATGAAATTATTATTTCTTGAATTTATTAGTACTTTCATAAATATGAGTTAAAAAAACATTTAGATTTAGTAGGAGAAAAGGAATATATAAAAAAAAAATTATCATATTACACAAATTTTAAAATAAATTATAAATTTTAAAATATATCACAATTAAATCTTTGATTATAATATTATGTGTAAATTATTTTCCCTATATAAGAGTTATTGCTAGCCACATCCAATTTGCATTGATCTTTTTAGGTAAATCAAATTAAAGATGATAAAAACAATGATAAATTTATAAATATTTTATTCATCAAAATCAATTCAGAACCCGATTCAATGATGACTTTATTGCTCTCTTTGAGGAGAAAATTTTACGTCCGGATAACGCAGGTCCGGACGACCAATAATCGGGCGTCACGTCTCCATACACTTTGGCGTCGGACGACGTGGCGCCTGGCAGTTGGCCATCCGAATGTGTGGACGTCTCTTTGAGCCATTTAATAGCAAATATTAGATGTTATATAGGTACTTTATTATTTTATTTATTTTGTGTGTTTAAATTTTGAAAATTTAAAGTATTTATAGAACTAAATACAAAACTAACTATTATTTTAAATACACTTGAAAAACAATTTACTTCATAAAAAATGATTGTGTGCAATTTTTATGTATTTACATCTCAAACCTAAGCATTGATATTTAAAGTAAAATATGTGAAATTTCTACAAAAATAATAGTAATGATATTTTAATGTGATATTACAAATTTATATGATATGTGTACAAATATGAAAGTATTAAGGTTAGATATGTGAATACATAAGATTTGTGTGCCAATATATGTAAAAACCCCTTTAATTTTAAATATTTTAATAGTATTTAATAAAATTTTAATATTCTGAATTTTCAGGGAGTAGCCACGTTGAATATATATGGCACGCGTGCTTTCAGAGAACCCCCAGCGCCATTCCCTCTCTGGCCTTACATATACCGGAGGATTAGGGTTTCGGTCTGTAGGAAGTCATCGAGGCAATCAAGCTCCGATTTGCATTTCATGGCGCTTGAATGGGTAGTCCTAGGCTGCGCAGCCGGCGCAGAAGCAGTCATGCTTCTCCTCCTCACGCTGCCTGGCCTCAACCGTCTCCGGCCTGTTCTTGTCACCGTAATCCGGAACGCGCTGAAGCCGATGCTCTCAGTGGTTCCGTTCTGTATCTTCTTGTTATTGGACATATATTGGAAGTATGAGGTGCGTCCGATCTGCGATAACGAGCATGAGTGCACCCCAACGGAGTTCCTCCGGCATCAGAAGTCGATAATGAAGAGCCAACGCAATGCGATTCTCATTGCCTGCGCTTTGCTACTTAACTGGCTCCTCTTGGCTGTTACCAGACTCGTTGTTCAAATCGACCATTTCAGCCAGCAGATTGAGAAGCTCAAGAGGCAGGATTGAGCCGTAGATCAGAGTAAGAATAAGGGATCAAGGAATGAGGACTTCCGATTGTTAACTTTTCCCAACTATTTCCTGTATGTGTTTTCTTTTCTTACTTATGCTGATTGATGGATTTGTGTATCAAGGTTCTGATTTGCCTTTAAAATAACCTTGCTCCATCTTGATTTTGTTTTCTTGACTTGCTTTGAACTTTAGCTGTATATACACTTGTTGCTGTTATGAATTTTGAACTTGTTGTTTATATTACTGCTGTTGTTTGATATATGTCTTTGACTTGCTTTTTGGATATCTGTAGAATTTAGTTAATAATGCAAATCTGGATTTTGTATGTCCTGACAGGATTAGAACGTAGAAGTTTTTTGACATCCCAAATATCAAATTTTTATTGATCCTGATAAACTTTTTTTGTTTCAAATCTTAAGACTTGTAAGAGAAGAAATGTTTAATTCATAGAATCATATAAATGGTGTGATTAATAGTATTATTAAGCCATTAAAGGAATGAATTGGCAGATTATATTGTTCAATCTTGATTGAATGATACCATCATCCGTTGAATGATTTTGTAAGGTAAAACATATACTATAAGTTATCTATTTTGTCGCATATAAAACATTAGCTTAATGTAAAATATCATATAATTAGTTTTGCAAATAAAATTAAGAACTATTTGATTTTAAACCAAGCATTCATATAATTTGTGTTCAGTTTTGTAATGTGTAATATTTATCAAAAATGAAATGGTTTAGTGAATATATCTCCTAACTTTCTGCATACAAATTTGTTAATCACAATTCCTTCAAAACATGATTTCTGATTAATTGATTGAGAATGCCAATTTGTTTTTTTGCATGATTGTAGAATTGAGTTCTTAGTATGAAATATTGTGTCTGGGGTACGGTGTACCTGTTAGTTGTCTAATTATTTGATTGACTGATCAAATGTATTTTCTTAATGTTTATTTGGTAATGGGCTCAGGAGCAGTGATTGATTTTTAGTCTACTTGTAGAAAGGTATACCAAAAAACTTAGGGGCATTTACATAAATACCATACAATTCTTCTATATTTACATATCATACACCTAAACATTAATATTTGTATTCATAGCACATAAATCTTCAACTTCACATTTCACTAAATTTTTAGAAATCAAATGCACCTTTTTATTGTTTATGCATAGTAGCGCTAAGGTGTTGTAACTGTAAATATCTAATTTTAGGTGTTAGATATGTAAATCTATAAGAATTGTGTGGTACTTATGTAAGTTTTCTAAAACTTAGCATGTATCCAAGCAGCTTTACATACATCTATATATTTGTCATGAGTAATCTTGCCGCTGACAAACTCATAATCAAATAAACCAACGGTATCAAGAGTACATGTAATTATAAGATATCTAAATATGTGTTTAATTGATATTTTATCATGTAAAAACAAAAAAGTGTTAGATTTTCCCTCAAAAAATAGCAATTGGAATAATTTTTTCTTTGTTGCTAAGAATTTGGATTATCTGAAGCTTCAATAGAAGTCACTTTTTGAGTTCCTTGAATCTGATCTTATTAAAAAATCTTGGGGCATTTACATAATACCATAAAATTTTTGTGTATTTGCACATCTAACACATAAGCATTCATATTTACATGCATATCACTTAAATCTTTAATAGCCGCATCAAAAATAGGACCAGCACTTTCTTTTTAAAAGTGAAATGCATATTTTCATGCAGTAAGTGTAAATATCAAACTTTGAGTGTTGAATATGTAAATACATAAGATTTGTGTGGTGTTTATTTAAATTTTTCAAAAAATATTTCTCCAAGCACGTGATATTCCGTTCAAAATCATAGTTAAATGGGCTTTGATTGAAAATGTTGAGGATGTTCTAAAATTTATTCTATTATAAGATTATGGGAGGAGGAACCACGTCGTCATTAGTCTACCATTAGTGTTTTAGCCACTCAGGAGGACGTTATAAATGCTGCTATCTCCTCTTCTGACATTTTCCATTACAGTACCCCATTTTCCGGATATTTACAAGACTCTGTTCTAGTTGATGGATTGTGGTCTTTATCTAATCAATAACTGTTCATTTCCAATCTTTCTAACAGTAATATTAAGGCTCATTTATTTCCTAGGCCTAACGGTTTCACATCTAATATTTTAAGGGGCATTTACATACATAATACACTGCACACATTATGTATTTACATGTCTCACACCCAAACTGATATTTACACTCAAAACACTAAAATCTTTAATATCACATAAAAAAAGATCATTATTACCATTTTTTAATAGTGAAATACATCAAACACATTTTATTGCAAATTAAAATACAAATAAAATAAAATAAAATAAAAATAAAACTAAAGAACAAAAATCATCCCAAAGTAAAAGGATGTTTTACCTCTCCTTTACTCTTTACTCTTATTATGGATATGCTATCATATTCGATTGATCTTCAATGCAAGGAGTTTTCTTATTTGCGACTATGCCTTGGCCTTTCATCTCATATGTGCTGCTTATATTTGGTAGAAATGTCATACATACCACTTAATTCTTATGTATTTATATCAAGACCTAAACTTTAATTTCTACATGCATGTCACTTTATGCAAAATGATTATACCCGTGATAGGGTTGGTGTAGCTCCAGTGACAGAAAAAAATTAGAGAGAGTCATCGTAGATGGTTTGGTCACATTAAATGCTGACCATCTGATGATCCGATTAGGAGAGTAGATGTTTTACATTCAACTTCTGTTAAGAAAGGTATAGGTAGACCTAGAAAGACTTGGGCATATTGTATAAAAATGATCTTAATTTATTAGAATTAAATGAAAATATGACACTCAATGATGCAATGGAGAGAAATGATTTATGTAGCCGACCACACTTAAGTGGGATAAGGGCTTGTTGCTGTTGTTGTTGTTGTTCAATGTCACTTTATGCATGAAAAAGTGTTTTTCACTTTTAGAAAGTTAGAATGGTGGTATTTTTGATGTGGCATGAAAGATTTGGTATAAATATATGAAACAAAGTTTAGATGTTAGATGTATAATTCATAAGATTTGGGGTAAATGCCCCCAAGATGTTTTTCACATCCTGCAACT
This sequence comes from Phalaenopsis equestris, assembly GCF_001263595.1. Classification (NCBI taxonomy): domain Eukaryota; kingdom Viridiplantae; phylum Streptophyta; class Magnoliopsida; order Asparagales; family Orchidaceae; genus Phalaenopsis; species Phalaenopsis equestris. The sequence continues at coordinate 35,271 of NW_018165570.1, read as the reverse complement.
ACTGACTTTGCTTGCCATTATTGATTCCTTCATTGAAAATTCCTGGATCAATATTTATTCTTCTAAATTATCTGCAATGGGTTTTGCTCATATTCTGTGTAGATTCAGGGATTGGCTCAACAGTTTGAAGAAAAAGTTCAGGCTGCCTTCACTGTAAACGAATCGAGATAACCTCATGTCACCTTCGGATTAAATTTAAGTTTGATTAATTAATTGCGTTCAAACTCGAGCGTAAGTCCACAAATTTGATTTACCTTTTGTATTATGAAACAAAGAATATAGTATTAATTTAAGCTAGTATTTTAGTAAAATGACAAGTACGATGAGAAATTTAGAAATAAATAAAGAAAAATTAATATAAAATATAAACTATTATTTTTAATATGTTAAATAATATATTTTATATATGTATTTTTTAAATGAGCTAGCGAGTTCAGTTATAATTGGCTTGAGCTTGGCTTCTTTGTTGGCTTTAACAATTACTTGAAAATTTTTCTTCAGATTATGAAGTAGGAAGTGTGCTTTGTGGCGTCTAGGAAAAATTTTCGGTCCGTAGAGAACGTTTTGTTAATGGTGGTTAACCCAGACAAAAAAAGCGTAACATAAATTATACTTATTCAATCGGTAGTTAGTATAAAAAATAATAATATCCCTAAAACAATCGTCATCAAGTCTACATGATTTATCACTCCACAAAAAGCTTGTCAGTCTGTCGTCTTCATTAGTTTGGAAGTCACACGCAAACATGCTATCCTCAGTTTGCATGTCCATGAACATTTGTAACAGAGAATTGACATAGTCTTGTTCAATTCTACTTCTTCTTTCTCTTTGAATAAAGTTGTAGGCATCTTGTTTCATCCATTACAAGTTTTCTACTCCCCCAACCTCTTTAGCAAGGAAATTAAATTTGTCTGCTGCTCTAATTCCTGATTCTGTCATTGTTCTTAGTAAATCTGCATTTAACTTGCTAATCTTTCTATTGGAACACAGAAGATGTTTATCACCGACTTCTGTTAATGGGTGTTTATGACTTTCTACAAATTTCTTAGTTGTCTGGTTCCGTTAACATCGATAACATATCGTACAATGGCCTTACAGTCTGTCCTTGTCTCTGCTTTTTTGTACTTAATCGTATTAGTGAATTGTGATTCTTTTTTGCTAACAGTTTTTCCACAAATATAATCTTTTGTCTTAATTTGTTTTGAGTTACGCCAACAACTGTTGTGATCCTTACGAACAGTGAATCCAACATTATGTGCATAGGCGCAATAGATTTCATAAGCTTCTTGCTCATTTTGGACAATATTAAGAAAACTATCAATAATTGGATCATTGCAAATATTGCAAATATTTCTGGGCTTAGAGAACTACAAGTTTGCATTATATAATAAAGATGGTCATATTTGCACATAACACTACACTCTAAACACTAATATGTCAAACGATTGATAACAAATTGACAACACAGTAATACCCAATTAACACAACAATAACACCGGGATAACACCAACATAGAACAACAATAATATTTGGTAGTTATTTTGGGTTAACGTAACCTCTATATAACCCTAGAATAACTCGAAAAATAATTTAAAGTAATTGGAAAATTATTCTTGCATTATTATTGGAGATTTTTCGGGTTATTCAGGAATCAATTTGGAACTACTTACATGGCTATTTTAGAGGTTTTTTAGAGTTATTATGTGATTATTGTTGGGTTATTCTAAGAATAATTAGGAGTTAATTTCAAATTAATATCATACTTTTTTAGGAGTTATTTAGGGTTTATTGTTGGGCTATTATGTAGTTATTTAAGAGTTCTTTTATGTTTAGTTTCGAGCTTATTATTGTGTTGTACTAGTTATATTTGGATTATTCTGGGATATTGAGGAGTTAGTCTAAAACAATTTTATGTTTTTTTGAGGTTATTATGGGGTTATTGTTGGGTTATTCTCGGGTTACTTAGGATTATTGTAAAAATAACCCGAAATAATCACAAAATAACCATTAAATAATTTGAAAATAACCCCACAAAAATCTGAAATTAACTCGAAATAACATGAAAATAACTAAGTTACGTCCACAATAAATCCAAAATAATTTCAAAAAAATTATAATATTCTATTAATTTTTTTTTACTTTAATCATGCGAAGACGTTACAATTGAACAACATCAAAGAGTAAAAAAAACTGGCAAAGAACCACCTACGTGAAACCTATTGCACATCACAAATACCTACTGTAGCACTACAAAAAATGTCATGAAAGCACTTAAGTATAACCTAATGCACAACATAACAAACGATGGCATTTCCGGCAAAGCTCAGCTCACCCCCGTCCCAAACAAGTTGTCATTATTCTCGTAATCGATGATCACTATTTTTTCATTGAGAGAGAAATTCATCTCCATCGCAGTAGCAAAGCGAACCCTAGCACAACGGCGTGTAGCAACGGTGAAACCCTTGCAGAGCAAAGAATGAGGATAGAAGCTTTCCAAACAGGACTCGCGGAAGCCTAAAAGGTTTTCAAAATTTTCTCAATATTTTAAAAGGCAGGATAATCTAAAAGTGGGATGGTTGAAGCATCGGGTCTGGTCGGGCAAACCTATATTTTTTTTCATTGGACTTCGGACATTGCTTTACGACCATAGTCTGGACCAAAATTTATACCCCAAGAGTACAACGCCCTAGCAGCCCCATTTTCTCACATGCGCACATCGCTCCCAATGCCCTAGCCCGTGACGACGCTCCTTGCCGGCGACCTAGTCTAGCTGTCAAACTACTTCGCCGTCGCTCCTCCCGCCGATCTCTGCTTCTACTACCGGATATGCTGCTTGGCTTGCCTCATAGGCGGCCATCCTCTCGCGACCGAGATCCTCATTGGCCACCTCTCCCTCTCCTCCATCCGGAGACCCTAGCAGTGCCGACCCCTGCCGACAACCTCTCTTGAGCCAAGGACTGTTGCGCTTCTTTTGGCCCCTAGCGACCAAGACACTCGGGATACAGTCATGACTCGAGTAATCTGGAAAGGTCACGGTGGGATCGAGGTATATAGAGATTCAAAATTCCCATTTTTCATCTCCTTACGAACTGCTCCTAGCTGAGATCATGGAGGTAGATGAGGGAAGGTAACGACAAGATCGTAGCGCACAGGGGTCCAAAACTCCCCTCTTTATCTGCCTTCTGCTTCATTAGCCGGAGCTCCAACCACCGACAGGGTGATGACCAATTTTGCAGCGTATAGAGCTCCAAAAAACTCCTCACAAAGAAAAGTTTTCGGTCATGTTTTCATATACAAAAATCATTTATTATGGATACTTGAATACCTCATGTGCTCCCACTCTCTTTAACCTTATACCTTATGAGGTTCTTTGGGAGAGGGAAGGAAGATCAGCCGCTTCACATATAATGAAGGAGCTTAAAAAAAAAAAAATTGAATGCGCCTCCAAATATCACAAATATGGAAATTTCTAAAACCATTTGTCCTTCATTTTTAGTGAGCCTCCTTGGTTTTGTGTTATAGAAGTAGGCTTAGGCTATTCTTGGAGAAAAAGCCCCCATAGGTTAGGAGTTTTTTCTTTTCAAATTCCTGCTATCCATGAATGATCTTCTCATAAACCCCTAGATCATTGATCCCAACGGTCAAAATCTAAATTTCCCATGATTTTGGTGGCTCCAATCTTCTACGGAGAGATTGGAGCACTCAGAACTTCGATAATAAAAAAAGACCATTGGCTAATTCATTCTCCAATTTGTAAAAGATTTTTCTTCAAAGAATTGAAGAAAACCCCTCACTTCATTACCAAATTCGAAAGTAGTTTCTCTATGCATTTATAAATCAAAGGCTAGGATTCTATTTGAAAACGCTAGAACGAGTTTAATTTGGTATCAAACATGTTGGTTTGCATGTCATTTGCACTTTCATGTCATTGTGCATGTTTCATGCACATGTTTTATCGTCGATCAATCAACAATTCCGACTCGATCGTATGTCCGATCGACCTCCTCAGTCAAATCAGTCGCAGTCGTTCAGTCGGTCACTCCGACCCGACTGATAATTTCGACCAAATTTGGTTTGATTAACTGCCCTGACCTGACTGATCCTCATTGGCTATAGTACGCGGTCGACTGCCCCAGTCCACCCAATGGGTCAATCGACCAAACTAATATGCATGTTGTACTTCTCACACTTATATTCACATCACTTGTATGCATTTTAATTACTTGAATTCATGCTTGCGCTCACAACAAAAAAAAAAAAAAAAAAAAAAATCCATTTTCAAATATTATGCTATATGTTAAATAGTATTGCATGAATTAAAAAAAAAATCAAACTTTTCCTTTGGCATTTGCTGGAGCATGTTGTCTCCTTGAGCATCGGCACTTGTGGTATTGTCGCACACATATGCTACCATATGTGCATGACTTGATGCTTGCATATCCTTGGTGTGTGTTGTAAGCAAGGCTATTGTGTAAACCTCCTCAATGAATAATACGATGTCTCACCTCTTATGACACACTTGAATGCCCTAAACATTTCATGTTGTGTGCTCAATTTACGCTATAAAGCCACTAAACCTATTGAGTGCATAATATGTCACTTTGCATTTTGAATGATGTTTAAATCACCTTTTGGTGTCCATCGTGATCGCTTGTGTCTTGATCAAGTGATCATGATGTGTTGAATCTTGTTGCGTGTTTGCATGTGCATTGCCTTCGTGTCTTGATAGCAAATTGGACTTCATAGGTGAGTGACCCGTTGCTGGTCGTGATGCTCTAACAAGCTTTACTTGCTGAGTAAATCTCAGTGAACAATGCAAGTTATTGCATCTCGATTTACACAAATATGACTGTGCTAAGGTTCAAAGGGTTCTAGTGTATGCCATTATACATGTTACATATCTAAATGAATGGTCCTATTTTAAAATAATTTTTTTACTATGTTTTCTCTATTTATGATATCTACCCTATTTTAAAATTATGCAATTAACAAAACTAAATTGTATTTGAGGTTAACTCTTTCAATATCCCTTCACTTCAATATTTACGGTAACAGCCACAATTTTCTACTTTCTGGGATACGTTGTCGACCCAACAACACCTAACCTATTTGGTTTATTTTACTTTCTACAGTATACTTGTCATTTACTCTTTCTTTGCTTGTAGGTTGTCTGGGAGCTAGACTATATAATCTAAGCTCATTAAGGACCTAAAAATATCTTTTTGAAAATTATGATAAAAAAATAAGCTAAAACAAAATTTAGGATTAAAATATCTCAATTATAAAATGAGCATTACTTTTGTTTTACTTCGAGCATGACCTTCAGGCTGTTTTAAAAATGAGTTGCATTGCATGACTATCTCCCAATCCTCCCTAATAGGGCCTCTACATTTACATTTAATTACAAATAGCTGCATCATTTTTCATGTCCTAAGGAGAAGCCCCCGTGCTCCTTCAATGGACTATTTTAAGCATAAGATTTTTATCTGGGTAATTAGCTAACATATAATAAGGTGTTGAGGCTTCCCAGACCCAGACGGGCGTGTATGTCCTTTATGAGAGTGTTTTGGCTTTGTAGTTGGGCCTTTATATCCTTCTCAATTCTCAACTTTGACATTTATTTGACGATTATAAGGGCCCGTTTGGGGCAGATTATTTAGGTGCGGCGACGTTTTGAAAACGCCACCTTCATGTTTGGAAAGTGCATTCACGCGGATTATCCCTGCCGCAGTGCGTTGAATTATCTGAATCCTTAATAGTTTTGTGACGCGAGGTGGGGGTTGCGTCCCGCGTTCGACTTGTGTTATTGCCCTAGTTGCCCCTCTTCTCCTTCGTGCTCTCCCTCCCTAGATTCGTCTCCCGTAGAGAAGATATGACAATTTTCTTTCGATTCGTCCCCCGTCAATAGCAAGGTATGCTTTCCGTCACCGTCAATTCGTAAGGAATGCTTCCTCTAGAGCGATCGAACGTCGGTGGCCGTAAATGGTTCTTTGTAGATGCGCGAACATCGTTTATTTGTATAGATCCGACCGTAAATACTTGACCGAAGATTTCTATGCCATTGTCATCTTCGTTGTTTTTGAACTCGAACAATGCAAATGGATTTCTTTGCCCTAAAATTACTTTCATTTTTTTCTAGGCGTGAAGAAAATTTTGCAGCATGGAATCATTTGTCAACAACTGTTTAGAATGCATTTTGTTTCGAATATTTCTGCTCCATTCAATTTTTCCTAATTTTTGCATAGACAAAAATGTCTCTATACGCAAAGCAAGGAATAATTTGCGAGCATCTGTATAGAAGGAATGAATACTTCTTGTTTTTTCAAGTTTATTAGCTGATGTTTTTGGGCTGCAAATAATTCCCTGTTCATAGGAAAAATAGTTCTAAACTTGTTTCATGAAACTGCTGCTATTAAGGATCATGTTTTTGAGCTGCATATATATGTATTCATTGCAATCCCCATTGGTCGCAAATTCCTGTTTCGGTTTATGTTAAGAATGGCAATAGATATGACATTGGGGAGAATTTGTGTGCCATATATTTTGCATAAACTACTGAAACTGTTGAGAGAATTTACATGCCTAACAAATAATTGGGAATTTACATGCCAATTCATTATAATTGGGAATTTACATGCCCAAGCATTCCTGCATATCCAAATTTATGGCAGCTTTGTTGGATTGTCATTTTTGTTTGGTTATTTTATTAGTACAGTTTGGTTATTCTGTTAGTGTCCAAACTTATTTAGAAGAAATTATGTGCAGTTTGATCACAACAATTTTGTAAATCTATTACTGCAGTTTGCTGCACCTTTTATCTGGTGGATTCTATTGTTGTTCATTTGTAACATTCATCCATTGGTGACATTTATTTGTTCATTCGTAAATTTCATGCTGGAGATGAATATATGACTCAAAACTATTTTGAATGCATTTAAAGTGCTACAAATTTCATTTTGGTATAGCAATAGGATGCAGCAAAAGTTTTAAGTTAAATATTTTAATATTTGATAAAAAAATGAGTGTGTATGACAACTGAATTTATGACAGCTGGAGATGAATATATGGCTCGAAACTGTTTTGAATGCATTTAAAGTGCTACAAATTTCATTTTGGTACAGCAATAGGATGCAGCCTCTAATAGCTTCGTGAAAAGCAATTTCATTGAATGCATTTTGATAAAAAAATGAGTGTGTATGACAGCTGGAGATGAAAATGTATTGCAGATGAATATATGGTGTTATGCTATTGCGTTAAAAATATCTATATGGCAACTGTCTCATTAGTTGTGCCTCGACATGTATGAGAAGTTGCATTTAGGAATACACAATATGGTGGCTTCGGTATAATTGGATTCCATGACATATATTAGAAGTTGCTTATTACACATGTACTTGATAGTTGTAGTAGTGTTTTTCATAGATAATCATAGCAATGTACTCTTACATAATTGGATAATAAAACATGTTCGATATCTTACTGTGGATGTAGGTCTTTGACCGAACCACATAAATCCTTTGTGTAATTTTTTTTTGTTGTTTTTTCTTTTAGCAAATCTCGACACTGCTGTTGGTTAATTATGTGGATGTCAGTTCATTTTTTTTTTGCATTTTGTTGATTCCACAACATGTATGGATGTTGATTCATTTTTAGCAATAAGCTATTCTTAATATGTTTTTATTCAGAATAGTTACATGACACTGCTGTTGAATCATGTCTAAAGTGGTTGAAGGGGGTCAGACCGCAATGTGAGGTAAAGACGTTACAAATGTTTTTTGCGATATGTGTATTAAAGAAATAGAACTGGGGAACAGACCAACACCGTATTTTAATAAGGAAGGGTGGCTAAACATTGCTAAGAGATTCAAAAAATTGACTGGCAGGGATTACGATCGGCTTAAATTTAAAAACAAATGACACCAGTTGAAGAAGGATTGAAAAATATGGAAGAAGTTGAAACATGGATCTACCGGCCTGGGTTGGGATCCGATTAAAAGGACAATTGATGCTCCAACTGAATGGTGGGCTGAAAAACTAGAGATAAATTTTTATATAATCCATGAATTGTTAGCTTCACAAATTGTTTTCTCTAATTATAACATTGCGGAATAAAGCCGGAATTTGAAGAGAAACTGGACATAATGTTTAAATGGGTTGTCCCAATGGGAAAGTTTTCATTCAACCCTTTTGAAAGCAGTTTTACAGGGATACCAGATGAGATCACACCTGAGTCATTGACACCCGATGAAGAAGTGCATAACATTAACCAGAGGGATATGGGGGATTCCAGTACAATTTTAAAGAGGCCAATGATTGCTAAGAAAAATAAAGAGAAGGATTTTAACATACTAGACTCTCAGGCTTTTTGACACTATTCCTGAAGTTGTGGCCTACAAACGATTTCACGCACAGTGTGTGAACAAAATTGAGGATTCAACTCGAATGAAAATATTCATAGCGCTAGAGCCTGAATTGCGTCTCGAATATTTGCGGGTTTTGATCGAGGAATGATATTTTTTTTTATTGTATTGTATATGTATTTGTTGCAGTAATATGGACTTTTACTTATGTCGATTTTTTTTAAATGTTTGAAACTTCTAATCATGTTATCTTTTTTTAATATGTTTGTACCTTCTACATATGTACCTGTTAGTGGTTGATGTTTTACTTATAAGTTGCGTATTATATGTTCTGAATTTGAACAATTAATATTTGGTATTGTTGTAGCAATATCTTATTATGCATTAATTATGTTTACATCTTATATCATTTAGGATGGATCCACAACGTTTGTGTCGTAGGAGAATGACATTTGCTACAGCCATTGCGATATTTTTGTTGAATTATTACCGGAGTAGCACTACTCGCATTCCCCACATAACATCCAGCTTTGTTGGAGACAAATGGGTTGGTGAAATGCTTTCTGGCCATCCAACAAGGTTTACAAATATTTTCAGAATGACAACACCAATTTTTATGGATCTTTTGCACGAGTTATGCCTAAATCACGGCCTCCACGGTTCTTCCAGAACGACGTGTAGGGTGTTGGCTATAACACTGTACATTTTGTCACAAAATGAATCAATTAGAGGAGCTATGGAAAGATTTCAGCATTCTTCTGAAAGAATAAGTCGTTACTTTTTCTAAAGGCATACATGCTCTTATTAGTTTAGCAGCTAAAATAATTAAACCGGATGATCCATCATTTGCTACCACTCCAGAACAAATTGCCAGCGATCCTCGATACATGTCATATTTCAAGGTAACTATGAGTGGTTTTATTTTATTACTTGTCATACGATTCATAATATTATTACTCTCTAACAAACAATTAAACAAAATTGTATTGGTGCAATTGACGGTACCCACGTTGATGCCCGACTACCCAACCATGAGAATGTTGCATACATCGGTTGGAGTGGTTCAACAACTCAGAATGTCATGGTTGTATGCGACTTCAACATGTGTTTTACTTTTGTAGTGGCGGGCTGGGAAGTGAGTGCACATGATAGTCGGATTTTCTCATTTGTCACTAGGAATAGATCACAGTGTTTCTCTCACCCCCCGTCAGGTTAGTTTTGTTGTGCAATTTGTTTATCTGAGCATGTAATCTTTTTAATTAACAATATTTTTCGTACTAGGAAAATATTATCTGGTTGATGTCGGGTATTCTATGCAAAGGGGATACTTGAAGCCCTATCCTAACACAAGATATCATCTTCTTGATTTTGAGAGAGCAAGTGACACCGTTCGTGGCAGAAAGGAAATGTTTAATAAATTCCACTCATCTTTACGCTGGGTAATTGAAAGAATATTTGGGGTTTGGAAGAAGAAATGAGTCATCCTACGTGATATGTCGCCGTATCCTTTCCAGAAGCAGGTGCATATTGTGGTTGCAACAATGGCGCTACATAACTTCATCCGGAGACATTCCTATTCCTCACGATCAGATATAGACTTTAGTATGACTAACAATGCGAACTGAATGTCTTCGAGCAAACTCCTGGAATTGTGGGTGGGAACTCATTACCTGAGGATGATGTAGACTTTAATAAATTTGGAGATTAGGAAGGTGAATGTTTGACTGATATGATTGCTTTAAGGGAGTCTATCACAGATGCTATTTGTGGCTGTTGATCTACCAAGTTTTCCTTTAATAAGATTATAGGTTTATATTCATATGCATTTAATTTTGGTTATTTTTAAAATACCTTAAATTGACATTGATTCTTTTGTTATTTTCGCAGTTATACAAACATGTCAGGATATCAGGTCATGACTTCCAGGATATCAGGAGAGGGATTTTGTGTTTTGTGTTATTGTGGACTACCGTCTCCGTTGCTAACGTCATGTAAGGAGCATAGTTTTGGGAGGCAGTTCTATGTTTGTGCTAGAGGTGTTTCAGCTCGTTGCAGTTTCTTCCGGTGGGCTGATAGTCCCACATATTACTCTGCCAGCAGTCATGCCAGCAGTCACGTGAATCCGATGTTTTCTCAGGCTGACAGTGCAGTTGAGGATCGACGTAGTCAGAGTCTGAAGTTAAATATTTTAATATTTCTCCTTGTTGTTGTACTTGTATTTGTAATTTTTTTAGTTCTTCTGATACTCGTTAGGTTGTGAGAATTGTATGGTATCTTTTAGAACATTCCTGTCATTATCGTATGTTTCTGCACTATATGTTTCTTTTCTACCAATATGTTATTCTGAATAAGCTGCCCCAAACAGTTTTATCAAACAGGGGCATGAATGTCATTTAACCACCAATAAGTTAGTCTGAATAAGCTGCCCCAAACAACAAGTCAGATTATTCTGATAATCTGCAGATTATCATAATAATCTTCTTATCAATAGATTATAAATAATCCACAGCTGTGCCAAACAGAGTCTAAGTCTCATTTTCACATATTCCACGTCTTAAAGGGTTATAGGAAATTACAGGTTTCTTTCCTCTGACTTTAGGGCTACCTGGATTTCCTTATATGACACAATTCATGAACTGCTGACAAGGGGCCCTAGTCGGGTTTAGTTGACTACCTTCATAATTAGATAAACTTATGATCTTCAGAGTTTGGGATGACAGATCCATGTTATCATGACCCAACTACCTCTTCCTACTTAGAAATTTCTCCCCTTTCTATTGCCACCTCCATTGAGCACCGTCATTCCTTTGAAAAAAAAAATCATTGATGACGTCTCACGAGCGCTGCATACCTAGAAGCCGCCGCTCGTAGTGAATACCGTGATTCACCATCTTTCCGTTGGTTCAGTATAGGCATCAAAAGCATCTGGATTCTCCCACTTGAGATGATTAAAATCATTTGGTTTCTCAATTTACTTGATATCATAAATAATGTGAGCAAGACTCTTCTTATTGAGAGTATTCTAGGGCATCCTCAAAAATGTAATTAGCCAATGTGATACATTTTTTTTGGGAGTACTCTTGAACCCAAAACAAACACAATAACTTGACTCTTTAGTTATATGGGTGGCTTATGTAGGGATTTTCTTCGCGGATTGTGTTTCAAGATGTTTAAATCAAATATTTTTGTACGTACATTTTTTGACCTTTCACACGGGGATTGGCTTATGTAAGCCCTCCTTATTTCTTTTTAAAATTTTTTCGTCTAGTTTTTGTCGTTTGTCCTATTTTTCTGATTTCTCTCATTTTCGGACCATTTCTATGATTTGAGAGGGAGTTTATTTGGAAAAGAGAATCACAACGTGATAAGACAAGTTAGCGACTCCGAGTATTTTTAAAAAAGACTTAAAATAAAATGATGACTCCTTTGGGGATGGGTCTCTCTCTCCACATCAGGATTATTTCTTACAAAATTAATGATTCAGTTTCTTCGTTGTGTAACTCTTGGCACCTTTTCTAAACCTTGAATTTCAATACTTGTCTCAGTTGCTATGGTTAGCGGCTTGATGTCTTTCCATCGCTCTCACACCCTCAGCATCTCGGTTGATGTATTTTCATATGCATTGATGTTGTTGTGAAATTTGATTGTCTTCATGACTTATTCTTGTGTTTGATCGATCCCTCTTTGGTTGATAGAAATGGACAATCAGAGGTTGATCACGATCGAACTGTCTGGGGAGAGTTCAAATTTCTTTTAACCTAGCATTTTCAGTGTGGTTGAGGGGACCATTACTTTTAGTTCTTTAAGCACCCTCTTATGATTACCTTGAGTAATCTTATCCTTTCTGAAGCATTTATTATGTGCCTTCTTTTGAAGAAGAGGTGACATGCAGATGGCATCTCTTTCGCTATAAATGCTTGTATTAGTACTAACCTTTCCTCTAGGAAGAGGCCAGTACCAGATGAAGACACACTTTAGCTTCCTCCTATCTTTTCTAGACTTTTGGACGGTCCTTTTGTATTCTCGAGGATCTCTACTCCTATGATATTTGAATCATCCAATAGCTCTGGAGACGTATTTACTTTTACAACATCACGTATTTTCTTTAGTAGTGTGGACCCTGTCCCTGCTAGTACTTGTTTTGGCTCCAACTGGGAATGACGTTCAAGTCCCGTTGGTTGATAATCATTTCTCACTTTTGTCTGGCTGTACAAATCATGCCCTTACCATGACTTATTTTGGTTTTAGTCTGAGAGAATAATTTCGTTGATTGAGAATTGTTCCCCTGGCTGAGTGTACAATGTCCCTGTCATTACTTGTGCTGGTTGCGATCCAGAATGATGTTCAAGTCTCTTTGGCTGAGAATCATTTATCACTTTTGTTTGGTTGTGCGAATCATTTCCCCTCCTTGAATTGCTTTAGTTCTAGTTTGGGAGAATAATTTTGTTGATTGAGAATCATTCCTCTGATTGAGTGAACAATGTCTCTGCCATTACTTGTTTCGGTTATGACCCAGAATGACGTTCTAGTCCCGTTGGTTGAGATTCATTTTTCTCCATTATCTGGATGTGTGGATCTTTTCTCTAGCATGACTTATTTCAGTTCCGGACTAGGAGAATTGCCTCGTTGATTGAGAATCATTTCTCTGGATATGTTAACCATGTCCTCGCCATTTCCTGTTTCAGTTTTAGTCTGGAATGACTTTCAAGTCCCATTGGCTAAAAATCGTTTCTCTCTTTTATCCGGCTATGCGGACAATGTCCCCAACATAACCTACTTTGTCTACCTGTGTGGACCATGTCCCTGTCATGTCCTTTTTTCGATTCCAGCTTAGGATGATGTTCAAATCCCACTAGTTGAGAATCCTTTCTTTGTTTGGGTTCTAACCTAAGAGGATATGTAAATCTCATTGGTTAGAACCTTTCCTATGCATGTGTGAATCATGCCCCCATCAGGATTGCTAGGGGCTCTTCCCTCCTCAAGAAGCAAATGTTGCCATTGTCAATCTTTTGGCCAAGAAGATCGTAGAAGTAGCTCAGTCCTTTAAGAGGAAATTCTCCAATCAGTTGCTCAGTTGTTTCAAAAATCGGAGTAAGGAATTTCTTATAAATTACCATAGAGCCCTCATAGTAGGAGATGCGACTATACATGTCAGTCCACTACAAGTTGGGATATCTACCGTTTGTCGAGCAGGTTGTAGAGGCCAGTGAGTTCTCGCATGAGACACTTGGTGTGGCATCTATAACCATTGGAGCATACATTAAGCCAAATTTTGCGGAGTTGGATATTATTGTAATAGCTCTGCCTGCATTCAATTTAACCTCATTTTCTAATAATAAAAAGAAAGAAAAAAAAATGTTGTGAGATTAAATCTCTTCTGGTTTATGTGAAGATAAAATGGATGTCTCGTACTCGAATAGGGGGAAACCCGGGAGGTACCCCGATGGTACTCACCTTACCCTTGTTATTCAACTTCTGCTTTGAGTAAGAGTGAAATGTATATTTTTTATTGTAATAAAGGGAGATCTGGAGTACACCCATGTTGATACTCACCTTTTGATAATCTTGATGGAGAGAGAACTGGGATATGTCCCGTTGATACTCACCTTTCCATATTTTTGATGGAGGGAGATCTGGGATATGTTCCGTTGATGCTCACCTTTCCATATTTTTGATGGACGGAGATCCGAGGTATGTCCCATTGATACTCACATTTTCATATCTTTGTTAGAGGGAGATCCGAGGTATATCTTCGTTGATACTCACCATTCTGTGTTCTTGATGGACGAAGATCCGAGGCATATCCCATTGATGTTCAAGTTTCCTATGTTCATGGAAGGAGATCTGGGATATATCCCAGTCGATGCTTACATTTTTATATTCTTGATGGAGGGAGATTCATGGTATGTCCCATTGATACTTACATTTTCATATCTTTGATGGAGGGAGAGCCGAGGCATATCTTCGTTGATACTTTCCATTCTGTGTTCTTGATGGAGGAAGGTCCGGGGAATATTCCATTGATACTCACATTTCCTATTTTCATGGATGGAGATCTGGGATATAGCTATCGATACTCACATTTATATATTCTTGATGGCGGGAGATCCAGGGTATGCCCCGTTGATACTCACCTTTCTATATTTTTAAAGGAGTGAGATCCAAAGTATATCCTTGTCGATACTCACAATTCCATGTTCTTGATGGATGGAGATCCGACCTTTAATACTCAACTTTCCTAATTTGATGGAGGGAGATCCGTGGTATATACCCATTAATACTCACATTTCCATATTTTGATGGAGGGAGGCACAAGGTTACCCACGTTGATACTCTCATTACCCCTTTATATATAGGCCCATTTCAACCAAGATACAATGGATTTAGGAAACTTCCAACCGCTACACCTCTTGAATTCCTTGAATTCAATTGAGGAGGCCATTAAGGTAGTTCCAAAAGGAACTATACCCCAATTTAGCTTGTGTGGGATTCACTTAGGTAAACCCCAAGGTAGAGTCTAGGATATATCCTGAGGATTAATTTTACTATATCATACAGAATTTGCAGATAACAAGGAAAGGGAAGGTCTCGAATTAAGTTTTGATGACTTAATCCTTTACTTTGATGAACTTTCACCTATTCCTTGAGTTAATCTAATAATAATTAACTCGATGTCATTAAACTGTGAGTAGTTCTTTAACGACTATTTAAATCATCTACTTTTTGTTCAGAACAAAATGATTGAATCAATCATAATATCCTAAAGGTTCATTTCAAGAAGAGTTTGAAACTCACAAGTCAATTAAAAAAAAAATGAAATGACTTTTCAAAAAAAAAAAGAAGAAGATAAAACTCTAAATAAAAAGTCTGAAAGATATAAATATCCAACACTTTTGAGAAGAAGCTTGAGCTGAGAAAAAAATTAAAAGTAAAAAAAAGAGAGATAAAAAATCCTTATGATTATCAAACTCTCTTAATAAGATCTTTAGGGTATTTTGTTCAAGAGAAATGTTAAGTGATATTGGGATGGTTGGTAACACAATAATTGATTTAAATACATCTCCAAAAATGAAAATATTTTCCCAACACCCGGATATGAGTGATGAGAATTTCTCAAGCTTAGGGAAAAGTGTAATTAAAGAAAGGGGGTAGGTTGGATAACACTTAAGGAAAGTCCAACCCAAAGCTCAGATTTGCAAATATTGCATTATACATGATGAATTTGGTAGCCCACATGAGAGTTGCTAAACATTAGATTGATTTGGTGTGTCGTGTCGTATCATTTTAATAATAGGACATTGTTTGAAAATACCAAAGATAATTTATTTTTCCCAATGCCATAAAAAATGATTGGTTGTAGTTTACATGAGAGCAAACGGCATTGTTGATTATTTTAATACAACTTTGATATGTTTGATAAAAATTCTTCATGCAAATAAAAATAACAATATCATGTAATTTTGTGGGCTTCTATCCACCCATTTCATGCTAAATATGCTGACATCCTTACATGGGCAGGCCTTCCTTCAAAAGTCGGCTTGCCTTCTTTATGGGTTACTCCCCAAACATTTCATGCAAAGCACTTTAACCTTCGGGTCTGAGACATTCCTTCCTTCAAAAGTTGAATTGCCTTCTTTTTGGGTTACCACCCACTTGCTCCATGCTATGCACGCCGATCTTCGGGTTTGAGGCATTCCTTCCTTCAAAAGTTGAATTGTCTTCTTAGTGGGTTACCACCCACTTGCTCTATGCTAAACACACCAATCTTTGGGTCTGAGGCATTCCTTCAATCGGAAGCTAAATTGCCTTTGTCGTGAGCATTATCGTAAGACATATTGTACATCTACACTTATAAATTTACCTCGGGATCCTGCATTCCTTCCTTTGAAAGTTGACTCACATTCTTTATGCATTATTACCTAAACATTTCACACTAAACGTGTTGATCGTCAGGTTCGATGCATTCCTTCTTTCGGAAGTTGAATTGCTTTCGTCATGGGTACATTGTACGACATACCATACACCCACTGGCTCTAGTTCATATGCATTGCCTTTGGGTCCGAAGCAGTCATTCCCCTAAAAGTTGAACTACCTTCATTGTGAGTTGCCATAAATAATAATATTAACAACAAACAAAATTTACAACTTCGGTTGGAAGAGCTGGACAACCTTGATGGGCTAAGTTTGCAAGCCAAATAAAATCTCGAGCTATATCAAGCTCAAATGGGCAGAGCCCACGTTAAACTCATAAGGACCCATACCGTTATGGTTGGAGGCATGGTGTTGGTTTTAAGCTGACCCATTGCGACTCACCATCATACACATGGTAAGTTTGAACCCACGCGAGAAGGACCATTCATGATTGAAAAGGAATACGAAGAAGGAGACTACATACTAATTTATGTAGATGGAGTTCATCCAATCCTTCCAATCAATGGGAAGTATTTAAAGATGTATTTTTCTTGGGCATAATTTGTAATTGATATATTTTGTACTTGATGTATTTTCAAACTTAATATACTCTTATAATGCAATTAACAAGCAATAAAAATGTATCTTTTGATACTTAATTCTTAAGCAATAAAATTGCCTCGCCTAATGCTTCATTTGTGTAAACCACTTGCGATTTCTTTCTTATAATTTTTGAAAGAAAACTTAAAATGCATTTGTAAAAGAAGTCATATGCTTCTCTTAAAACTGATTTTTTGGGTTTCATCTAGGCAAAGTGTAATTCCTCAGGGTGTCCTATATCTGACACATCTAGTAATCAGTGTATTAGAGGCCATGAATCTCTCTTATCGTACCTTTTTAGTCACACGCTTCTTACGGGTTTGAATCAATGACTAGCCAATCATGATAAAGGAATGTGATCGATATCCTTAAGGAATATGCTTTGATTTAATCCAAAGATAAAAATTGTTATGGTTGGATCACCTAGAGTATTTAACCTTCTTGATTAACTTAATCAATTGCCTTTACCTTGTCAAAAACATGTTGATTGGTTGAACCACCTTAATGATCTTACTAATCCATGTTTCATCGGGATACTTTGTAACCCGATTACCTTTCAGCATTTCAAATTGACTATGCTTAACAATGGTTGATGCAAGAGAAGTTCTAGACTTCTTTCAATACAATTTTTAGTCTTTATCCAAGCAAGGTGTAATTCCTTTGGGTGTCCTATACCTAGTATAACCAATGATCAATAAAGAGAAAGGCCTTAGGGCTCTCTTAAAACACAGGTCGTTTGCTCATGCTTAGTGCGAGTACCAAATCGTGCTTGACCCATTCATCATAAATGAATGTGGTGAGCACCCATTTAAGGGCGTATATGTAAATTTCACTTTAAGACTAAATGCCTTATGGCTAACACATTCTGCTTAGCTAACCTTAGTATCTCGATTGACTAAAGTCAATTTAAATCGACGCTTGTCATATAATGGAAAAGCTATGCATTTTTTCTGATACTCTCTTCAATTCATGCTTCGTACGAGATCGAACTAACTAGTTTCTCAGGCATCGTAAATAAGCATGTTAAATACTCATGCCCACACATGAATGTGATAAATATCCTTATCCCACTCATCATAAATAAGTGTGACAAATGCCCTTTCAAGGGTCACATTTGAGTTTAGCTTTAACATTAAACATTTTATGGTTAGTACACCTTACTGGACTATCCTTCTTGTATCTTGATTGACCAAAGTCAATGTTAATTGATGTTTGTTAGGTGTGAAAAAATCCTTGCACTTTTCTCAACATACATTTTCAATCGTGCATTTCTATGTTGGGTTTGAAACAACACTGCTCTTGTCAAATTATGTTTTAGGATAGAAGTAAATCTACTTAAAATGAAATAAGATTTCTGATTTTTAGATTAAAGTTGAATTGGATATGAGTCTCCTGACATTTCTCCACGGCCTAGTCACCCCGCTTGCCATTCAAGTTGGATATCAATCTCTTGACACTCATTCCTAATGTAACATGCATCTCAGGCTCCGTGCCTAGATCAAATCTCAGGTTGGATATAAATCTCATTGTCTTTCTTCTTGATATGATCACTTTGACTAGCTCTGAAGTGGATGCAAGTCCCTTGGCGTTCTTGCTCAAACTAGTCTCCTTCTAGGTTGGATGCTAGTCCCTGAGCTTTTCTTCATAATCTACTCACACTTCATGTCTAGATTAGATATTGGGTTAGATGTGAGTCTCAGTGCTTTCTCTCCTGTTTTGATCACACTGTCTAGCTCTTAGGTTGGTTGTGAGGCCCCCCTAAATGTATTAGGGTTCTCCTTCCAAATGTAATTGACATATTAAACCAAATTTTTAGGGATATGAGTAAGACCACCCTAAATTGAGTAAGGCTTTTCAACTCCTCTCTCAATTGGTGTCAGGTTGGTAGTGAATGATTGATGAGAATACTTCATTTTAAAGTAATAGGACTATATTTCACTCTCATGGAGTCTTCCATAGCTTTCAGATCAAAGAAATATTTCATTGGGTGTTCCCAGTGAAAATTTGGGTTTCGGGCTAGACCAACGCCCCGAGACCCACCTCGGGGGCCCACACACCCAAAATACCTTTTTGGAGTGTCAAACCTGAGCCTCTAGAGGTTTAACACTTGATTTGAAAATTTGGCACAAACTCGACACCTAAATGTTGAATAAACAGGGTGTCAAGATCCTAAAACAAGCAAAAAATTATCGTTTTCCTGAGAGCATGGTACCATGGCGCTGCCTGAGTGGCATCAAGGCCCCAATATGCCTAGCTAGGGGCTTGGCGCCAGGGTGAGTGTCGCCTAGCAGTTAGTCACCTCCAGGTGAGATTTTGACCAATTTGGGTGTTGTTTTGACTCCCGAGGCCGCTGTTTTCTCCTGAGATGTGATCATGAGACTGGGGAGTGGGAAAAGGTGATGCAAAAGGACTATTTTGACCTCACTTTAGAAGCTTATTGAGCATATTTTGATGGCCTATTGGTCATTTTGGAGGGGCCGGCTGCTGCTTACCCGATCGATCCTCTCCATTTGAAGGATCATACACCATTTTGCCAGGGAGCTTGAGAGAGCTTTTGGGGATTGATGAGGACTTCTTCCTCTTGGCGAGTTAGGGTTTCCCCCCCCCCCCCCCCCCCCAACCTCCCCCCGCCGGTGTCACTAGACTCTCATTTTTCTTCTCTTTCTTCTTCATTCCCTCTTCTCCTTGGAATTTATTCTTCTTCCTTGGGGGCTTGAAGTTTTGAGGGTTTCTTTAAGGAGAGAGCTAGAGGTTGGACATTCCTCCAGCTCTTCTTCTTGTGTGCTACCATTTTCTTCTTTGGGGAAGCTTCTAAGGAGTACGACTATGAAAGCATCATCATAGGTTGGGGAAAGGTGATGCGAGAGTTTTTGTTGTGTTGTTTTTGTAAATATTTTTCAATATTATAAAACACACACTACAATACTAATAATAAATATGTAATTCAATCCCAATAAAAATAATTTTATCTTTTAAAATCTTTAATCTTTTAAAATCTTTAAACAAAATCTTTAAACTATCAAACCCGTAATAATAACGAAAGTATACGTATCGTTCGAGTAATAAATGGCTCTAATGGAGTCTTAGATATTGATTCCAAAGGGAAGTTTGAAATGCTTATGACTATAATGTAAAACACAATTCAAACTACCACATTTAATTATGAAATTTAAATGTAAAGTAATTAAGTGTATGCTAAATTAAATGCAGTTAAAAGAACTACGTTAACTAAATTAATTGCTAAAATTCAAAAGTAAACTTATGAAAGTTAAAAAAAGTTTCTATGACGAAGAGTTTAAATTTAAGAAGCATCATTCCCCTTTACAATGAGTATATGAATTGTCCCTTTTTTAAGTGTATAAAGAATATTGACTAATCCAGAGTTTGGTCTCTAATTCCGTGGTTAGGTTGGGAGGATACCGACTCTCACTCTAGAGCTCCCACTTCTCCCTCGCCTGAGGGCTAACAATCTCACATTAGTTTTCAATCAACTGGACCAAATTGTGGATTTTAATCTGTCATCTTAAAATCTCCAATTCTGCATCCAACAAAGTATATTTCCCTATTTATTTGCATTCAACCCCATGGATAACATCCTCACCCATGAAATTGAATGTGACTCTCACCGTGTTGTAGAAATCATAGCCCTTTCAGATTATATGTCCCTCAACACATTTTAACATTTCAATTGACCAAATTGAAAAGTAAATGCAGATCAGAGTTCAAATCATCACAAATTTTTGACATTTTTTGACATAATCATCACAAATTTTTGACATTTAAAATTGTATAAAACAAAAGTAATTATTCACAAAACCATAACTCAGAGTAGAGAGAAGGATAAAGAAGACTACTCAGAATTCATGAGAAGAAAATTACAAAACACATATTTCATATATAAAAACAAGTTTGCAAAATAAGAAATAAAAAACACAACTTATCTCACAATCATTCCCAAGCAAATCCCTAAAAGTTCTCTTTAAGCACTGTCCCTCTTTACAAGCACTCTCAATTCTCTCTTAGAAATGTAATGAAAAAGAAATCTCTCACTTTCTTTCTCTTCTTACAACCCTTGAAGAAAATCTCCAAGTTCTTGACTCTCTCTCTCTCCACCGAACTCTCTCCTTCAAACTTTTTCACACGCCTTTCCCTTATGCCCTAGACTTCCCTCTCTTTTATTAGAGGGTGCCTACATCCAAAAAGAATTTAAAATTCCCTCCAAAATTCTCTCCAAAAGTAAAGCCTTCGTCACGCCTTTTAAATTCCAATAGACATGTCCATTGATTCAAGAGACATATCCCTTCATTAAAGATCCTTCCAAAGTGTCTAGATGCATTAAATCACTTCATGGGGCGTTTGAAGCATTTGGAGCCTTCAAAATTCTCGCAAAATTCATCCTGAACCACCTTATTTCATCAAGTGTCGTCTCTGGCGCCTCAGGTGCTGATTTTAGCGCTTATGGCGCTAAGTTGCTTAAGTTTGCGCTGTTTTGGGTTCTAGCGCTTCAGGCACCGCCTCTCTGTATAATGGTGTTTTAGGCGCTAGCTCTCTGTAAAGTGGCGCTTAAGGCACCAAATCTGGTGCTTCAGGCGACAAAATCACAAAATTCACTATTTTGGCTCCAAATTTTGTCTTTTTTGTTACTTTTGCTCCAAATGCTTAAAATTGATCTACCTGCAACAAAAACATGAAAATACCATTCTTTTGTGCAATATCAAAAAAAATTAGCATAAAATGTATACTTAAAATAACACATTATTTTAGTGTATTAAAATCTTCCAAACTTAAATGTTACTTGTCCTCAAGTGACACTTTTACTATGACTTAAGATGGATATTAACTTATAAAATTCTATACTTTAGTTTAATAAATAAAATAGTAAGAAAAACTTTTAATAACTTAGATTAAAACTTTAAGTCTAAGAATATTTAGTAATCAAATCTAATATTTATGAATCTCTATTCATTTTAAGAAGAAATGTAATTTGTTATATCAAGGATATTTAGAATATCTATATGAAAAAAAAATTCATGAAAATATTACTAGTAAGAGTGCTAATACTTGAATACAAATTTAGAAAATGTAATAAAGTTTTTTTTTTCTCAAGTTGATTCAAGTGAGACCAATTTTTTATTAGGCATCTCCTCAAGCTTCTCCTCATATGTTTTTTTTTTTCTTTTTTCCTTTCTTTTCAAGATCTTTTTAATCCCCTTTTTTTTCTTTTTTTTTAGGATAATTTCAAGTTTTTTTTTCCTTAAAGTGAGGATTACTATATCTGGATAGCCTTTAATAGTTTTGAACTTCACTATCCTCTTCTTAAAGTTAAAACTTTTTACTTTTCTTCACTTTATAAATTCATATTAGTTTTGTAAATTCATATCACTTTATAAATTCATATTAGTTTTGGTGATTTTTCATAAAATTTCATTCTTTTTTTTCTTACATGAAACTCTAAAATTCTTAATACTTCAAAAAATACAATTTTCCTTACTTTAAATAGAACCATTTACTTTAAATAGAAAAACATAGTTTTATCCTTTCATACCAAATATTTTTAACTTTAGAATTAACTTTCATTATTAAAAAAGTTTTACCAAAATTTACTATAATATTTACAAACAAAAATATAGTAATTTAAAGTTAAACCCTAATATCCAAAGTTATGTTAAATTAATTTTAAAAATATAGTTAATTGAGGACAAATAAAATTTAATTTACTTCTTTTAAAAGAAATTTTTCTTTCCCCCAAACTTATATTTTTAAGTTATTAAAAAATGTTCAGTGAAAAAAAATTTTAGGTGAAAGAAACAGTAAATGCGTAAATATAAAATCTGACCTGTAGAGGATTTCTGAATTTAAAACTGGGCTCTGGTACACTTCACGTGTTAACTTTAAAAATTGAGGCTTTAAAACATTAAATAATACACAATATATTTTAAAAGATTTTATAAGAATTTAAAATATAAACATAAACTAAAAATAACTAAAAATGCAGAAAAATAAAAAACTACAATTTCTATTGCAGCACAGTACAACATTAAAATGAAAGTTCCTACTACAACAATTTTAAAGAAAACAAATAACAAATAATCAAATTAACAAACAAACATAACAGACTCTAGTCATAGCTTAGATATCTAGGGCAAATTGGAAATTTCACATTATAAGGAGTAAAACTAGGGCAAATTGGAAATTTCACATTATAATCACCCCTTAGATATCTAGTCATAGCTTCCTGATATGCTATATCATATTGAACTTTCCTCTGCTTATATTCATCGTTATATGCATTCTTTGCTTCAATTCCTCCAATCCTATCTTGTAGATTCACAATGTTCATTTGTTGCATCATCAGCTGCTCCATGATATTCTTAAGTGAAGCAGAGCTGGAAGTAGATGACCTGGATTCAACAAATGATTCAAATCTATGGATTGTATGTCTCCTAATTGGTTTATGTGGCTGCAACATTTCTTCATTTCTATGAAACTCTACTCCTGATTGTTCACATAAATTGAAAATCAGGGCTGGGTATCCCAAACTACTAGCTGTAGCACTCCTGGCTATACTCTGAGCATTATGTACTATAAGAGCACCAAAATCTACTGCCATCATTTGTTGAATGCAGAATTTTAGCACAACTCTTTCCTTTGTTACTTCGCTCAGATGATTTGTTAGAATCAATTTTGCAGAGATGGAGCAATGTCATACCTTTAATTTAAAAGTCATCATGGAAGTGGAGAAATTAACATTCTTATTGTTCTTAATTTTCCATTCTCCCCTTCCATTAGTCAGAAAGGCAATTACTTCATCCAGTGATGAGTCGGCCATCACGAATGCAACATATTCACAATGGAATAGATTTGTTCTTGGATTTGCATTCTCCTCTTCCATTAGTCAGAAAGACAATTACTTCATCCAGTGATGAGTCGAACATCACGAATGCAACATATTCACAATGTAATACATTCCTCAATCCATAAAATGCATTTATCCTTTCTCTTAAAAATTTAACTTGCTTACCTCTCATGAAGATGTGATCATCTGTAGTAAATCACAAGTTGAAATAGAACTCTTGGATTATTGGGATAATAGCTACTATAGTAAAGTAGCAGAATCTCTCCCAATTTTTAACGACGATCAACCTCTCGGTCTTGCCACCCGGGTTAGCAAATGCTCGTTCCTGGATCAATTTTTTCGAGGCCTTTTGAGTGTTGTAACTATGTTGGGCCTTATAATTAACAAATCTTCTCATGTCTAAATATCCCGTAGGCTTTCCTCGTTTCACTCGTGGAGCCATTTGAGTTTCTATGGAAATCCAAATAAAATTCAAATAAATTATAAAATCAAAAATTTAACTCCATAGGTAAGATTATTTTGAAGTTAAAGTGAACCTCTTACCAATAGAAGATGAAATCTAAGATTTTCAGTCCTTGAAATCTTCTCAAATCTCCCAATATCAAGCCCTAAGTTGCGATTTTAGAGGTAGGAGATGACTCAAGCAATAAAAATGGAGTTTTACTGGGCGATTTCACAGTTTTTAACCCAGGCAAAAATTTTCAAATTTCATTTTTTTTTGTGAAAATCTGTAGCGTTTCGCTTTACGCCAACCTCTAAATAACTCAAATAAACACTTATACTCATAATTAAATAATTTTCTAACACAAAACTTTCACAAACAGCAAAAAACTCACTGTTATATATAAAATCCGCACTATTACAAACTGACTGTTTTCAAGCCAACAAAATCTAATTCAATGTCCAAAGAAAACCAAACATTCTAACACTAAAATCTAAGTATAAAAAGTACTCAACAATAAACACAAATAAAGTCCAACAATGAAAGTAAAATGCAATCCAACATAACATTATAACATAATTAAGCAACACTAAGTATGTATTTTGTGCATAAATTAAGTTCAAACATCTTCTTTGCTCTCGTTCTGTTGGATGTCTGTCATGGATTGGTAGTGCACGTACAAGTTGTAGAAAGGTTAATAAGGAAATTCATCCGTCTAATCTTCCTCAATCAAAGTATGTTTCTTAAACATGCGCACCAAACCATCTTCAATACGTTCAGTATGTTCAAAATGTCCTTTCATTCTCCAATCCAGATAATCCAACATTTCAAAAATATTCCCAATTGAACGCGTAAGGTTCTGTACCTCTTTCTCTATCTTCTTAATCCTCTTCAAAAGTGCATTCAAACTGAAGTAAGGCTGAATAAGTGATGAATTCTGGGATGATCGATCCACCAGTTTATTCATATCATTCTCATCCCCCATTCCTATGTAGTTGCAATAAACTTCTGAGTCCATAGGCTTCTAAGGAAGAAGCACTTTTTCTCAACCTTCATAAAGCACTTGTGATTAACTGCACAGTAGGAAAATAGTAGATGGATGTCCCAGTCCAGTAGTAGATCCATTGATGATCGAACCCAACACTGATTTCACAATTATTACACCCACATGCATAAGGTTTTGTACCTCTTTCTCTATCTTGTTAATCCTCTTCAAAAGTTCATTTGAACTGAAGTAAGACAAAATAGGTGATGAATTCTGGGATGCTCGATCCACCAGTTTAATCATATAAAATAGTAGATGGATGTCCCGGTCCAGTAATAGATCCATTGATGATCAAACCCAAAACCAATTTCACAATTATTGCACCCACATCAATAGGGTTTCCAGTTTGAATATTGTAATTCAAAATAGCACTCTCGTTCATCACCTTACTGATTTTCATGGTTGGAAGTAGTTTTGATGCAATAAGGAAATGCTACTGATACACCTAAAATATATAATGTTTTTAGATACATTTTTATACTTATTTTTGAGATATTACTCATTAATGAAAGGTATTTGTTTGTTTTTTTCAGGTACAAGTAAAAAGATAAAAAATGCTAAAAGGAGTTAAAATGATCAAATTTGAAGCAAAAATGTGAAAATGGTGCAAAATTGTTTTGACGCCTAAGCGCTAGTGAAACAGAGAAGGCCACGCCTAAGCGCCAGAGGCCCCGCGCTTAAGTGTCAGAGGCGGGGGGTTGATGAATGTGATGATTTAATTCATTTTGCCGAATATTGAAGGGACATTTGAGGCACTCATTGACTAAAAAGGGTGGTTATGACCACTAGAAATAAAAATATGATTGAAAGGCTTGTGAAAAGAGACATCCTTTGGAGAATACATCGAATTGGGATATATTTTAAAGAGTTACCAAGGCACCTCTTGGAAATTTATCAAAGAAGAAAGTTGAGACTTTTAGAAGTGTGCTTGAAAAGGGGTAGTCTTGAGAAGTTCTTGAAGAAGTTCGTGAAGGAACGTTTGGAGAGATTTTCAGCCACCACAAATTTACTTTATTCTTTTTGTTTTTAGTTTTATTGTGAGAGTTAAGAGTGTTGTAAAAGAGAAGAGATTCAAAGGAACTTCAAGAGTCTGGTGGAGGGTTTGAGATAAGTTTTTATTTTTGTTTTTGAACTACTTTTAGTTTTAATCAAGTCTTCTTGTTGGTTTGACAAAGATTTCTACTTTTAAACTAAAGTGTGGTTTTGTTTTCTCCATGGATTCTAAGTAGTTTTCTTTATCTTTCTCCTTAAAATGATAATTAATTAAAGTGTTGGATGGAAATTATAGAGAGTATTAGTCTTTAATGTCAGAAGAAGTTGTGATGATTTAATTCCATACACTTCATTTACTTCTTGATCTGGCCTATCTAAATGTTAAAATTTATTATGAGAACATGTAAGAACCGGGCTAGTATTGTCTCAGTCAACAATTGGAAAGAATCACATGAGGCTGTATGAATGAGAATGTAATTCATATGATTACGTGCAAATAAATAGGAAAATAATCTTTGAAGGGTGTAGAGTTAGAGGACTTTAAAGTGACATGTTAAAGCCCCCTTTAGGTTCTGATACGAGATGTTAGCCCCTATGTGGAGGGAACCGAGGGAACTCTAGAGTGAGAGCTAGTATCTTCCATGTCTAGCCGGTCTTCATAACTATTCAAACTTTAAATTAATGAATGTTCTTTATAGCATCTCTAGTAAGGGTAAAGAGTAATATTGCTCCTATTTGACACAACACAATTTGCATACTTCTACAACGAAAATCTTATACTTATTACTGATTCATGATAAGGAGAAAAATATTTTCATATTAAGTACTTTTCTTTTACATAAACTCAAGTTATCTTTAGATGTTATTGCCGTTTTGTCAAAATATCAAAAATATCAAAAAGATTTGAATTTTAATTACTATAAAAATATCTATAGTTTAAGTAATGGTCTTTTTGAAACAGAAAGTTTGTTGTTCAAAAGTGCATATTGTGAATTTCCATGTGGGTTTGATATTCAAGTCTTAATCAAAAAGTCCTATATTACTTGATAACGATAAGTATACTTGCGTAGTATCCCAATATATATAAAGTTAAAAAGTGAAATTCTTATTTTCTCCAAGATCAAGTTTTTAGTACTGTTACAAAGTAAGAAAACATAAATGAAAAATATCATTAAAGACATTATTATATTGTTTCACATAAATAGACAGGATCAAGTTCTTGGCGCCGTTGCCTGGGAAAATTGGTTGAAAGCAAATTTCTATTTTTAGAAAGTCTTATTTAAACTCTAAGAGTTATTGTAGAAATATATTATTATAGTATCTTATTTTTGTATATTTTATTTTATTTTAGTGTATGCGTAGTCAGGTTCTGAAGGACTAGTGCCCTACGATCCTGAATTAGAAAGAACTGTTAAAAAAACCAGAAAAAATAAAAAAATTTAAAATTTTAAAAAACTAAAAAAATTACAGAAATGGCAAACAAAAATAATCAAAATGCTGAAA
Organism: Phalaenopsis equestris; assembly: GCF_001263595.1. Taxonomy (NCBI): domain Eukaryota; kingdom Viridiplantae; phylum Streptophyta; class Magnoliopsida; order Asparagales; family Orchidaceae; genus Phalaenopsis; species Phalaenopsis equestris. Next base: position 7,561 of record NW_018165570.1, on the reverse strand, counting down.
TTCATCAAGAATTTAGACCTTTACGAGATTATGTCAATCCTATGGTAGATGAACTTCATTGTAGTATTCAAAAACCTACTGTAGTGGCTGTTAATTCATTTGAACTTAAATTTGCTATTATCCAAATTTTATCATATAATCAGCTTGGAGGATCACCAACTGAAGATCCAAATTTACATCTTGCCAATTTTTTAGAATTGTACGCTACATTTAAATACAATGGTGTATCAGATGATGTCATAAGACTTAGGTTATTTCCTTTCTCACTGAGGGATAAAACTAAGATGTAGTTGAATTCATTAGCACTTGGATCTATCAGAACTTAGGGTGATTTAACACGAAAATTTCTTGTTAAATATTTTCCACCATAAAAAATCGCGAAGCTGATACACCTAAAATATACAGTATTTTAAGACACATTTTTATACCTATTTTTGAGATATTACGTTTTAATGAAAAGTATTTGTGTGTTTTTCTTTCAGGTACAAGTAAAAATGTGAAAAATGCTAAAAGGAGTGGAAAAGGATTAAATTTGGAGCAAAAATGTGAAAATTGTGCTAAAATGTTTTGGCGCCTAAGTGCGAGATCCGGCTCTTTAGCGCCGGTGAAATAGAGAAGGTCGTAGTTAAGTGTCAGAGGCCCCGCGCTTAAGCGTCAGAGGCAGTTATGTGATGGTTTACTTCATTTTTCAGAATTTTGAATAGACATTTGAGGCACCTATTGGCTAAAGAGGGTGGTTATGACCACTAGAAATGAAAATATGGTTAGAAGACTTGTGAAATGAGGCATCTTTTGGAGAATTAATCGAATTTAGACACATTTTTGAAGAGTTATCAAGACACTTGTTGGAGATTTATAAAAGGAGGAAGTTGAGACTTTTTGAAGTGTGCTTGAAGTCCTGAAAAGTGCTTAAAAAGGGAGAGATTTTCAGGCACAAAAAATTTACTTTATCCTTTTTATTTTTAGTTTTATTTTGAGAGTTAAGAGTGTTGTAAAAGAGTAGAGATTCAAAGGAACTTCAAGAGTTTGGTGGAGGATTTGAGATAAATTTTTATCTTTTATTTTTAAACTACTTTTGGTTTTAATCGAGACTTCTTGTTGGTTTGACAATGATTTCTACTTTTAAACTAAAGTGTGATTTTGTTTTCTCCATAGATTCTAAGTAGTTTTCTTTATCTTTCTCCTTAAAATGATAAGTAATTAAAGTGTTGGATGGAAGTTGTGGAGAGTATT
>NW_018165570.1:3154-6031 GCF_001263595.1 Phalaenopsis equestris | reverse complement strand
TCTTTATAGCATCTCTAGTAAGGGTAAAGAATATTATTGTTCCTATTTGACACAACACAATATGCATACATCCATAGTAGAATTACTATACTTATTACAGATTCATGATAAGGAGAAAGATATTTTCATATTAAGTGCTTTTCTTCTACAAAAACTCAAGTTATCTTTTTAAGTTTGTACTGTTTTTGTCAAAATACTAAAATTACAAAAAATATTTAAACTTTCTTTACTGTGAAAACATCATTAGTTTAAATAATTGTCTTTTTAAAACATAGAAAGTTTTCCAAAAAGTGCATATGACATATCTTTCATGTGGGTTTGATATTCAGGTCTTAATAAAAAAGTCTTATATTACGTGATAACGATTTGTGTACTTGCATAGTATTCTAATATATATATATATATATTTAAAAGTTAAATTCTTATTTTCTCCAAGATCAAGTTTTTAGTTCTGTTGCAAAGTAATGACACATAAGTGAAAAATATCATCGAAGACATTATTATACTATTGCATATAAACAGTCAGGATCAAGTTTTTGGTGCCGTTGCCAGGGAGAAATCGAAAGATAATTGATTAGAAAAAAAATTTCTTATTTAGAAAGTCTTATTTAAACTTTAAAAGTTATTGCAGCAATATCTTATTATAGTATTTTTGTGTGTTTTGTTGTATTTTATTTTATTTTTATTTTTATGTTAGTGTATGCGTAGTTCATGTTTTGAAGAACTAGTGTAGTTGAAAAAATTAGAAAAAACAAAAAAAACAAAAATTTTGAAAATTAAAAAAATACAGAAATGACAAACCAAAATGATCATAATGCTGAAATTCATCAAGAATTTAGACCTTTACGATATTATGCCAACCTTACGGTAGATGAACTTCATTGTAGTATTCAAAAATCTATTGTAGTTGCTAATTCATTTGAACTAAAACATGTTATTATCCAAATGATATCAAATAATCAGTTTGGGGGATCACTAACTGAAGATCCAAATTTACATCTTGCCAAATTTCTAGAATTGTACGCTACATTTAAATATGATGGTGTATCAGATGATGTTATAAGACTTAGGTTATTTCCTTTCTCACTGAGAGATAAAGCTAAGATGTGGTTGAATTTGTTAGCACCTGGATCTATCAGAACTTGGGGTGATTTAACACAAAAATTTCTTGCTAAATATTTGAACCATAAAAAATTGAAAAATTTAGAAATGATATTACATCTTTTAATCAGTTTGAAGGGGAATCTATTTATGAAGCATGAGAACGATTTAACGAACTCTTAAGAAATTGTCCACACCATTAGAAATAACCCCTACTACTGTAACTCTGCAGTTAACAAATCGTTCAATAACTTACCCTATTAGATCTATTATCGATGTCGTTGCTGGTGGATTATTGATGTCAAAACCATTTCATGACACTTATGCTTTAATAAAAGAAATGACTACCAATAATTTTTAATGGTCTTCTGAGAGGGTGAATCTAAAGAAAGTAGCCAATATTCATGAATCTGATGCATTTACTATATTCGCAAATCAAGTTGCTGCAATTTCAAGTAAGTTAGACCAATTTGGAATGAATTTTTCTCAACCTATCTCTATGATTGAAGAGAATTCATTAGTTCAAATGGTAGATTCTCAAGCATCATTAGAAACATTGAATGTCATAAATAACAAGCAGAATAACCCATATTCAAATTATTATAACTCAGGTTGGAAGAACCATCCCAACTTCAATTGGAATAATACCACGGGTGGTAATAATCAGCAATGGGGGACAATCAAGGAAACCCATTAGGAAACTGGAACAACCAAGGGAAACATAATTATAGATCTACTTATTTCAAGTAAGTTAGACCAATTTGGAATAAATTTTTCTCAACCTATATCTATGATTGAAGAGAATTCATTAGTTCAAATGGTAGATTCTCAAGCATCATTAGAAACATTGAATGTCATAAATAACAAGCAGAATATCCCATATTCAAATTTCCCATATTCAAATTAGAATATCCCATATTCAAATTATTATAACTCAGGTTGGAAGAACCATCCCAACTTCAATTGGAACACGGGTGGTAATAATCAGCAATGGCAATGAGGGACAATCAAGGAAACCCATTAGGAAAATGGAACAACCAAGGGAATCATAATTATAGATCTACTTATCCTTCGGGTTTCAACAGTAATATATAATTTAAGGAGAAGAAGTTGTCTATAGAAGAATTGGTGTTACAAATGGGAAATCAGTTACAAAGTCAAGGAACTACAATTAGAAATATTTAGAATCAAATTGAACAAATTGCAAATTCATTAAGTAATAGATCCCAAGGAACACTTCCTAGTAATACTGAAACAAACCCTAAATACCATAATAAAGAGCAAGTAAAAGTCGTTCAACTTAGAAGCAGAAAAGAGTTGAAAGGTAGGGTTCAAAAAGAAAGTGAAGTGTAGAGAAACAAAATTGAAGAATCAAAAGAAAACGCTCCAAAAGATTCTGAAAGACCTATTTCTCCACTTAAAGTTAACTTAAAAAAATCACCACCTTCATTTCCTCAAAGACTTCGTCAACAGAAGTTGGATAAGCAATTTTCAAAATTTCTGGAAATTTTTAAGAAGCTTATAATTAATATTCCATTTGCTGAAGCCTTAGAACAAATGCCAAGCTATGTAAAGTTTATGAAGGATATTCTTAACAGAAAAAGGAAGTTTGAAGATAATGAAATTGTTGCACTTAGTGAGGAGTGCAGTGCTATAATTCATAAGAAATTTCTTGAAAAGCTTAAAGATCCTGGTAGCTTTATAATTTTATGTGTGATAAGAGATAGATTTTATGGGAAAGCTTTATGTGATTTAGGTGCAAGCATTAACCTTATG
>NW_018165570.1:0-406 GCF_001263595.1 Phalaenopsis equestris | reverse complement strand
TTGGAATTTTTATGTAACCTTACTGATAGGTCAATTAAGATATCAGAAGAGAAAATGTGAATTTTCACAATTTAATTTAATTCATATAATTATTTTTATGCAAAAATATGCATTTTCAAAGAAAATTTCAAAAGATGATCAAGACAACTCCTAATCACTTGAAATTTTTAAATGAGCTAACCCTAGACCAGAAAGTCATTTGGCCAAAATTTCATAATTTTTTGTATTTTCTGTGATTTATTAAAATTAATTGAAGTTTTGGGGACTTTAATAAAAATAAAATATTTATATGTTCAAAAATATGCTTTATATTTTTAGAAAATCTCTCTGAGGTCAGAGAACCTAGATAAATTTATTTTTGTATTTTTCTATTTTTTATTTGATTTTTTAAAATTATTTTGGTGAA
>NW_018165569.1:93677-95026 GCF_001263595.1 Phalaenopsis equestris | reverse complement strand
AAGTCGGTCCATAGTCGTCACGGGCGCCGTCGGCGAGCTTTTCAGTCATTTTTCAGTCTTCTCGGGTAAATCTCGCCTTCGGCACCATTTTGGGCGTCGTCGGCGAGCAGACTGCGCAGCTCCACCGATTCGCTCCGTTTGGCTCAATTTTAGCTCCGTTTCGCCCCATTTCAGTTGTGTTGCGTTCCTAACAGATAGCCCTACAAAATAAGCATGAAAACAACCTTCATTTAAAGTGTAATTTTATTCAAAAATATGCAAGAAGTGTAAAAGATATTAAGCATCAAAAAGCGTATCGAAAGGTGACAGCAAAATTTCATTTCTTACTCGTTTTTGCTTCAAATTGCACCGTTTTTGTTTCTTTTTCTTCAAAAGTCTATTTCTTATTCTTTTCTCCAAAAGTTCATTTCTTGTAGAAACAAAAAACATGCAAAATACATTCCTTTAAAGAACAATATCATTAAAATTAAGCATAAAATGTATATGAAAAATCAAGCATTTTTTAGGCGTGTCAGCAAGTAACTCTTTTTCAATAACAGTATAGTTAATTTGAGCATCATTAAGAGTTTTACTAGCGTAGTATATAATTTTAAAAATCTTTTCATACCTTTATCCAAGAACAACATCCAAGAACACCAAGAACAACTCCAATAGCATAATCACTAGCATCGCATATCAGTTCAAATGATTTCTCCCAGTTATGTGAAACGATAATAGGAGTTGTGATTAATTTTTTTTTTAATAACTCAAAGGTATTTAAATTGCGCATAACTCCAAAACTTTTTCAAGATAATTTAAGCATGTATCAAATGATGTTCCAAATAAAGAGAAATCATCCATAAACACTTCTCTTCCATCAGCAATGAACTTACTAAATATAGACATCATACATCTTTGGAATGTTGCAGGTGCATTACATAATCCAAAAGGCATTCTTCAAAAAGTAAAAGTTCCAAAAGGACTAGTAAGTTGTCTTTTCTTGATCCTCAGGGGTGATAAAAATTTGATGGTAGTCGGTTTATCCATCTAAAAAATAAAAATATTTGTGCCCAGCAAGTCTAGTTACTATTTGGTCTAAAAATGATAAAGAGAAGTGATCTTTCTTAGTGTCAGTGTTTAATTTTCTATAATAAATGTAAATACACCACCAAGTAAGATGTCTGATAGGTATTAATTCATTATTCTCTTGTGCTTCAGCAGTCACCCCTCCCGAACACAATGAATTGGACTTACCCAAGCACTGTTCGAAATAGGATATATAATTCCAGTGTCCAACCATTTCAAAATTTCCTTCTTGACTACTTCTTTCATCATTGGGTTTAATCTCCTTTGTGGATCAACTCTTGGTT
>NW_018165569.1:90845-91705 GCF_001263595.1 Phalaenopsis equestris | reverse complement strand
CAAGCTTCATATATTGACTCTCCATCAATCTGACATAATGATGTTATGTCATTTCTAAGTTTAGCAGTTTTAAATGGAGGGAAATATTTGGATAGAAATTTCTGTGAAAGTTCTCCCCAAGTTCTAATAGATCCAGGTGCTAACAAATTTAACCACATCTTAGTCTTATTCCTAAGTGAAAAAGGAAAAAGTCCACGTCTAACAAAATTGTTTGAAACTCTGTCATATTTAAAGGTAGCACAAAGTTCTAAAAAACTAGCGATGTGTAAATTAGGTTCTTCATTTGGTGTACCTTCGAATTGATTGTTTTGTACCATTTGGATAATAGCAGGTTTAAGCTCAAATAAATTAGCAGCTACATCAGGATTTTGGATAGATAAGTGAATTTCATTTGCTGTAGGATTTGCATTATCTCGTAGGGGTCTAGCTTGGCGTTCATTTTCTATTCCTTGATTGTTCATGTTATTTTCCATTGTGTCAGGATTTCTTGGTTCTCTTCTTAGTGTTCTAATTCTTCTAACAGTGCATTCTAATTCCGAATCGTAAAGTATAAGATTGTAAAGTATAAGATTTTTAGGTCCAAATTTACGCATACAATTGAAATCAATACACAGAAAAATAGTTAACTAGATATTATAATAAGTTCCAATTCAAGTAAAAGTTTTCTAATAGTCCTAATTTGTCCGTTACTATAATTATGATTTTTTTTAAATCTAATTTTTTCATCGGCATCGACGCAAAAAACTTGACAGTGACTTTATATATGCTTAAAATTACAAGAATTTGATACTACTGCTAGAAGATTTAATTCTCAGGCAACGGCGCCAAAAACTTGACAGCGACTTTATATATGCTAAAAA
>NW_018165569.1:84434-90660 GCF_001263595.1 Phalaenopsis equestris | reverse complement strand
TCTAATGGAGTCCTGGATATTGATCCCACAGGGAGTAATATTAGAGGCTACGAACTTAAGATTTAGAAAATAAACACTTAATCACAACAACATAGTTCAAATTGCATATTTTCCACTAATAGGCAATTAAAATAAAAAATTAATTTTAATAAACTCTCAATCAACTAATTCTACTAATAAATTTTCTAATGTGAAGTTCAATATATAAAAAAGCATCCATCTCCTTGTCAAGAAATTTAAGTGAATGGATAAATTGAATCGGTTCAAATTGTATTATGCCAAATAGGAGCATACCTATTCTTTACCCTATGGACCAGGCATAAAGAACATTGACTAATCTTATGCTTGGTTACTGAATCTGCGGCTAGGCTGGGAGGATACCGGCTCTCACCTCGGAGCTCCCACGTTCCCCTCTTCTGAGGGCTAACAACTACACTTCAACACCCAAACGATAGGATCGAACTGAGGATTTTAGTCTGCCACTCTAAAATCTCCAATTCTACGCTCGATAATTTTATATCCCTATTTATTTGCACCCAACTTCCAAGGACTTTGACCTCCCTGAATCTTTGATGTAATATTCACTTTAGTTGTAAAACTCAACATATTTTAACAAATCAATTGAGTAGATTGTAAGTAAATTAAGATCGAAGTGAAAAGATCATCACAACTTCTTTAACATTCTCAAGGCTCAACCAATTCAAATCACTATTTTACAAAATCTCAAGACAAGGAGAAAGACAGAGAAAACTACTCAGAACTCATGGGGAAGATACGACAAAACCCAGAATTTATATATAAAAGTAAAGTCATACCAACTACAATAAGTAAATATCACTTATCTCTAATTCCTCCCCAAGCAAACGCCTCGAAGTTCCTCTGAATCTCTTCCTTTCTTTACAGTACACAGAATTCTTCTTATACACAGAATTCTTCTTTGAAGCGGAAAGAGGAAGAAATCTCTCACTTTCCCTCCACTCTTACAATCTCTCGAAGAATTCCTCACAATCTAACCCTAAATTAAACTCTCTACACTCTACCGGACTCTCTACAGTCTCTATACACTCTCTACACTCTCTTCAACTTCCTCTCCCAAGAGTTGTCTAAGCATCCCCTCAAAATTCATCTACATTTAATGCACCTGTTGAGATAACTGTCGATCTCGCCGTCGGCGGCCTCTCGGCGGGCCCCAGTCGGCGGCCTCGAGGGCGCCGTCGACGGCCTTTTAGAATATTTAATTCTGAACTCTCGGGAAAAATCCACCGTCGACGCTGTTGGGCTCGCCGACGCTGTTGGGCTCGTCGTCGGCGCCGTAGGGCTCGCCGTCGGCGCCCTAGTTCAAATCTTCATATTTTGGTCCTTTTCGCTCCAAATTTGCTCCTTTTTGCATCTTTTTGCTCCAATGACCCTAATTCATCATTCCTGCAACATTTAAAGTGCAATATCATCAATATTAGTAAAAAATAGGTATGAAAATCTCAACATATTTTCCTTTGGTCAGCAGGTGTGTTACATAGTCCAAAAGGCAATCTACAAAAAGCAAATGTTCCATAAGGGCTTGTAAACATTATTTTTTCTTGATCCTCAGAAGCAATTAGAATTTGATGATACCCGGTATATCCATCTAGAGCACAGTAATATTTTTGCCTAGCCAATCTATCCAAAATTTGGTTTAGAAACGGTAAAGGAAAATTATCTTTCTTGCTGGCTACATTTAATTTTCTATAGTCTATACAAACTCGTCATCTAGTAACTTATCTTATTAGAATTAATTTATTTTTCTCATTTACTTCAACTGTCACTCTTTCTTTCTTTGGAACACAGTGGATCGAACTTACCTAAGCACTGTCTGAAATAGGATATAATTTCAGCATCTAACCATTTTAAGATTTCATTTTTAACCAACTTCTTTCATTATCGGGTTTAATCTCCTATGAGGATCAACTTTAAGTTCATATTGTTCATTCAATAGAATTTTGTTCATACAAATTGAATGACTGATTCCTTTAATATCTGCTAAAGTCCATTCAAAGGCCTTCTTATATCTTTTCAACGTTTCTACTAATTTTTGCTCTTGAAAATCAGTTAAATTAGAAAATATAATAACAGACAATGTAAATGAATCTCCTAAAAACACATATTTTAAATGTGTAGGTAATACTTTCAGTTCAAGTTCAGGTGGTTTAATACTTTAATGAATAAGATTTTTATTATCATTTTCCGCAAAGTCCAAAATTTCAAATTTGTCTTGAACAGAATCTAAATTCTCATTTTTTATTTCATTCTCATTCTCATAATTCTCTTCATGCCTTAATTTTTCTTCAAACTTTCCCTAAAATCGCTCATTACTTAAATAATCAGTAACTTCGATTCTAAAACAATCATTATCTTTTTCTATCGCAGGATATTTCATAACTTTTGCTATATTAAATGTTACTTCTTGATCATTGACTCTCATTATTAATTCTCCTTTTTTGCACATCTATCACAGCTCTCCCTGTTGTAAGAAATGGTCTCCCTAAAATAATAGGAATCTTTTTATCTTCCTCCATATCAAATACAATAAAGTCTACAGAAAAAATAAATTTATCCACTTTCACTAATGCATCTTCTATAACTCTTTTAGGATAAGTTATTGATTGATCAACTAATTGAAGAGTTATACTAGTAGGGGAAATCTCTCTTAAATCTAAACATTTAAAAATTGATAAGGGCATAAGATTAATACTAGCTCCTAGATCATATAAGGCTTTTCCAAAAAATTTCTCACCAATAACACAAGGTATAGTAAAACTACCAGGATCTTTTAACTTTTCAGGAAGCTTTTTCTGAATAATTGCGCTACACTCTTCACTGAGTGCAACGGTCTCGTGATCTGCAAACTTTCTTTTTTTATTTAGTATATCCTTCATAAATTTCACATAACTTGGCATTTGTTACAAAGTCTCAATGAAAGGAATATTTATCGTTAACTTTTTAAGAATTTCCAAAAATTTTATAAATTGTTTATCTTTATTATTCTTCTTCAATCATTGAGAAAATGGAGGTGACGGTTTTTCTAAAAAAAATTTATTGGTTTATTTTCATCATTGTCATTTTCAATTTCCACCTGCTCCTTCTCAACTTCAGTTTATCTTTAGATTCTTGTCTTCACTTCTTTTCTACTTTGTAATTGAATAGCTATAATTTGCCCCTTATTCTAATCTTTTGAATTAACTTCAACAGTGTGAGAAAGAATTCCTGAAGGTCTGTTACTAAGTACAGTAGCAATATATTCTAATTTATTTTCAATATTCATAATTGCAACTTCTTGATTTTGTATTTGATTTTCCATGTTCAACATCACTTCTTCCATAGTCCACTTCTTCTCCTTAACTTGTGAGTTATTGTTAAATCCAGAAGGATAATAAGGTTTATAGTTAAGATTCCCTTGGTTATTTGAATTTCCTGAGGGGTTCACCGAATTGTTATAATTTTTTCATCTAAGATTAGGGCGATTTTTCCATCCACGATTATAATAATTAGAATAGGTTTTCATCTAAGATTAGGGTGATTTTTCCATCCACGATTATAATAATTAGAATAGGGATTACTATTTCTATTAATTATAACATTCATAGTTTCATAAGATGATTGGGCATCAATTATCTTTCCAAGTGAATTTTCCTCTAGTACTTGTGTATTTGAGAATGGTTCACTCTAATTTGATCAATCTTCTTTGATATAGCAGCAATTTGATGCCAAAATACAAAACATGGTGTGTACATCAATTCCATAAAAATCATACTAGCTACTCTCTCTGGATTTACCCGTTCAGAGGGCCATTGAAAATTATTAGTAGACATCTCCTCTATTAAAGAATAAGCTTCATCAAAAGGTTTTGACAATAATGATTCACCTGCAACAACATCTATAACAGATCTAAGTGACCCTACTAATCCATTGTAAAAAGTTTGAATTATTAACCAATCTGGTAAAGCATGGTGTGGACATCTCCTAAGAAGATCTTTAAATCCTTCCCAAGCTTCATATATTGATTCCGCTTCTCATATATTGATTCCCCTTTGAACTGACAAAAGGATGTAATATCGTTTCTAAGCTTAGCAGTTTTTAAGGGTGAAAAATATTTAGCTAAAAATTTTTGTGATAGTTCTCCCCAAGTTCTGATAGATCCAGGTGCTAATAAATTTAACCAAGCTTTAGTTTTCTCCATTGATGAAAAATGACAAAGTCTAAACCTGACATCATCATCAAACACTCCATCATATTTAAAAGTAGCACATATTTCAAGAAAACTAGCAAGATGTAAGTTAGGATCTTCAGTAGGTGTTCCTCCAAACTGATTATTTTGTATCATTTGGATAATAGCAAGTTTAAGCTCGTTTCAAATGAATTAGCAGCAACATCAGGATTTTGAATAGTCAAGTGAAGTTCATCTGCTGTAGGATTAGCATAAAATTTTAAAGGTCTTTGTCGATTTTCATTTATTTGATTATCTAAGTTATTCGTCATTTCGTTCAAATTTCTAATTTCTTTTTGTTATTTTCGAACTTTTCTAATAGTACGTTTTAATTCTGAATTGTAAGATATTAAACCTTCTGATCCAATACTACGCATAAATAAATATGATGAGCAAAAAATTCTTAAAAGTGCTCTTAAATTTCAAAAAAAATATTATTCTATGTTTTTTTAATGTTTTTTTTTTCTTTTTGTATTATATTTTATTTACGTTATCGCTAAATTTCCTAATTTACCTTATTAAATTTACTGTTAAATTCCTCGACAACGGTGCCAAAAACTTGATCCCGAAATTATGGATGTGTAAAATTGATAAAGTTGACTCCGCTTTACAACAACGCGAAAAACTTGATTTGTTATTTATGAATAAGAAATTGAAGCAATCTATGTTGGGATTCTACGCAAGTATATGTATCGCTATCAAGTAATACAGGACTTTCTAATTAAGCCCCAATTATTGATCCCACGATGAGGTGTAAATTTGTAATGAAAATTTAAATAAGGAAATTCACAATGATAAAGAAAATTTACTACACTGAATTTCAACTAATTAGGATGCTAACATAAATAAATTACCAACTATAAGCGAAACTGTAAAGCAAAGCTAAGCAATTACTACCAAACTACATTTTTGTGACGAAGTTATCAAATATGAGAAAGCATTTTTCCCAATACAATGAGTTTTTGGTTAAATGAGAGAGATAAATGGTTTTAATTTGTCTTGTGTCAAATATAAGCAATTTTAATTCTCTACCCTCAGTTAAGTGTTATAGAGAATTGTTGGCTAATATTAGGTTTAGTCTTTAAATCCGTGGTTAGGTTGGGAGGATATTGGCTCTGACTCCAAGCTCCCACTTCCCTCCCCCTGAAGGCTAACTCTCATTTTAATTCTTAAACACTGAGACCAAATTGGATATTTTAGTCTGTCACCCTAGAATCTCCAATTTTTCGCCCAGTAATATATATTTCCCTATTTATTTGCACCCAATTTCATGAACGAAACACTCCTTCATGGAATAGAATGTGATTCTCACTTTGTTGTGAAACTCATACTCCATTTTCAGGATAGTATGTTTCGCAACAGATATTAACATTTCAATTGACCAAATCAAAAAGTAAATTAAGAACGGTGTGAAAAAATCATCACAATTTATTTTATATTTTTTAAAATGGCACATCCAAATTTGTCTCTTCATTTCACCATATCTCAGAGTTAGGAGAAAGAAAGGAGAAAGAAAAAGAAAACTACTCAGACCTCTGAAAAAAGGAGGAGAAGCTTGAGGATTAGTGCTTAATCAAAATTGGTTCCACAGAGAAATTTTATACAACAATAATAAATAAACACCACTTATCTTTAACTCTTTCTCAAAGCAAATCTCTTGTAGCTCCTCTTGGACTTTTTCTCTCTTTACAAGACACTTGATTCTCTCTTCGAAGTTGTAGGGAAGAAGAAATCTCTCTCTTCTCTCCCTCTCCAACAACTCTTAGGAGAAATCATACTTAGACTCACCACACTACACGATACACACAATGGAACACTAAAGGAAACTTAATGACACACTAGCGGACTCAATGACACACTAGAGGACTCATTTTTCTGATCAATTTCTGCTCTAAATAGTGCATAATATCGGTTTTCCAAGAGTTGTATCAACTAACTCTTAAAAAAGTATCCAAATTCGTTGAATCTTCTAGATTTTTTCCCTAC
>NW_018165569.1:56125-84418 GCF_001263595.1 Phalaenopsis equestris | reverse complement strand
TCCCTACACTGACTTCAGTGTTGTCGGTGCCCACGATGGCGCCTGTGGCCCTAATTAAATTGTTTTCTCTGTCAAATGGCGTCGTCAGCGTCCATGATGGCGCCGTCGGCGCGGAGTATTTCTCTCCAAAATGCTATTTTGACTCCAAATTCCATCATTTTTGCTTTCTTTTTGCTCCAAGTGCTAAAAATCATCAACCTCCAAGTGCTAACTCCAAGTGCTAAAAATCATCAACCTGCAATAAAATATAAAAAAATATCTTCCTTTAAAGCGCAATATCACCAAAAATGACTATAAAATATAGGTCTAAAAAAACATATATTTTTCGTGCATCATGTAGATTTTACTCGAGGTTGGAATTATAAAGCACACAACCCAACTCTGAGCCCCCACATTTACTAAAGTCTTACGCTTAGCCTCGGTCTTCCATATGTTACAAAAAATTTTGTTTTATTTAACTCTGGTTTTTTTTTCCTCACGATTTAAATGAAGCTTTCTTATACTGGATTTGCTCATGATTTTCATAAATTTGCTTAAATTTTCTACACTTTATTATATTATTATACTAGCCCTTTTACAGTAGTAGCATAGGCCCAGGTCCACAATTTTATGTTTTATTGTCTTCTTTTATTATGATGCACTTCTATACATATTACTTACAATGTCTCTTAGAATAGTGATCCTAACTATTTATATGCAACAGTATAACAATATCTTTGATTATATTTAAAAACTTGATCATGAAGAAAATAAGAATTTAACTTTTTAACTTAATATATATTGGGATACTATCGTTATCAAGTAATATATGACTTTCTGATTAAGCCCTGAATATCGAACCCACAGTGAGTGTTCAAAATATGCACTTTTAAATAACAAACTTTTAATTTCAAAAAGACAATTACCTAAACTATAAATGTTTTTATAGTAATTAAAATTCAATTCTTTTTTGTATTTTTAATATTTTGGCAAAACAGAAACAACTTCTAAATATAACTGGAGTTTATGCAAAAGAAAAGCATTGAATATAAAATATTTTTCTCCTTATCATGAATCAGTAATAAGTATAGAAATTCTATTGTAAAAGTATTCAAATTATGTTGTGTTAAATAGGAGCAATATTATTATTTACCCTTACTAGAGATGCTATATAGAAAATTGACTAATTCTATAAAGAACGATTCTATAAAGAACATTGGCTAATTTAAAGTTTGAATAATTCTAAAGATCAGTTAGGTAGAGAAGATACCAACTCTCACTCTAGAGTTCTCTCGATTCCCTCCACCTGGGGGCTAACATCTCGTATCAGAACCTAAAACAATAAACCAAGTTGGGGGCTTTAGTCTGTCACTCTAAAGTCCTTTAACTCTACACCATTCAAAGATTAGTTCTCTATTTATTTGCACTAAATCATATGAATTACATTCTCATTCATACAACCTCATGTGATTTTTTCCAATTGTTGTGAAGTACATAGAGTTAAATCATCACAACTTCTTCCAACATTAAAGATCATTACTCTCCACAACTTCCATCCAATACTTTAATTATTTATCATTTTAAGGAAAAAGATAAATAAAATTACTTAGAATTCATGGAGAAAACAAAATCACTTTTCAGTCTAAAAGCATAAATTATTGTCAAACCAACAAGACGTCTCAATTAAAACCAAATATCGTAACAAAAAGATAAAAATCTATCTCAAATCTCCACCAAATTCTTGAAGTCACTTTGAATATCTTCTCTTCTTACAACACTCTTAACTCTAAAAAATTATAAACTAAAACTAAAATAAAAGTAGATATTAGTGTCTTACAGCCTCTCTTAGAAATCACAACAAAGAAGAATATAAAAGAAACACTTAAAGAGACTGGATGCAACACATCCTCAAAAGTCCCAAGCCTCTCTTTTTAAAGTTTTCCAAGAGGTGTCTTGGTATTTCTTCAAAATGTGTCCGATGTATTCTCCAAAGGATGATCCCTTTCACAAGTCTTTTAACCATATTTTCGTTTCTAGTGGTAATAACCACCCTCTTTAGCCAATAAGTGCCTCAAATGTCCTTTCAAAATTCAACATATTGAAGTAAACCGTCACATAACTTTAACCCATCAAATAACTGTCTCTAGCGCTTAGGCGCGACCTTCTCTGTTTCAGCGGCGCTTAAGCGTCGGATTTGGCGCTTAGGCGCCCAAAAACCTTTGCCTTATCACTTTTGCATTATTTTTTTCATTTATGCTTCAAATTTGATCATTTTTCACTCCTTTTAGTATTTTTCACCTTTTTACTTGTACCTGAAAGAAAAACACACAAATACATTCCATTAAAACACAATATCTCAAAAATAGACAATATCTCAAAGGTATAAAAATGTGTCTAAAAATATTATATATTTTAGGTGTATCAACTAGGAGAACAGTAGTCTGGTTATATACGAGGTACACAGCAAAAGGATGTCGACTAAACTATTTTAATGCATACTTTAAATCTAAACCCTAAACCTGCAATCGTCACAACGAGGATCTTGGAGCAAACTCCATGGGCAACACGGTGAGGATGCAAGAGAAGAACATCTTCAAGAAAGCAAACAAGATCTTCATCAGTTAAACTTTTCTTAGTTTAAACAACAACAAATCAATAGAACTTTGAGGTAGTTTGTCTAGTGCTACATAAATCCTCACATTATCTTTAGGCCTTTTCCCAACCATGTTCTGCAATATATACTCTAACTCTTTTTGGACCTCGAGGTCATCGTCTAATATGACATATATCCTCTTATCTTCTAGGCTATTTGCACGATCAAATATTGTGTAGATGTAAACCCTAAATAATGAAATGGCATGATTAAACATTAAATAATTTCATTCCTAAAACATAAAGCCCAACAATATGATAGTTTGGGGAGTCATTGAGGTTTGCTTCGAGGTTTGTTACTTCCTCTACTTCTCGTTCCTTTGGACTCTGATAATAACTGCTCCTATTTGAACCATTACATTTTGAATTTTCCACGACCAACCTTGAAAACCATATCCTTGAAATTCATGAAGATGATACCTCTGATCATTATTGAGATTATTCTTAGGTGACTTCAAATATTTAAGATATAGTTAACTATAGGGGATTGCTTCTATCGAGAACTAAAGAACCCTGGTAATATAAACCCCATCTAAGCTTCAATATTAGGTAAGTGAACCTGTCAGTTACACAAAAGGTTCACAGACAAAACGAATATCATACATCATTCAGTTTATGTGATCGAGCCCACTGTCAATTAGTATGTTTATCTTTCGGGATAACATTACTTATGGTGTTAGGCTCGATTACTAAAACTATTAAGAATATGGAATCTATCTAATCTCATTATTTTTCTTAAAATTAAGATGCTACATTTTCAAAATTAAAATTATATATCTATTAAATTAAATTATTTTCAAAGAAACCGATGGGATTTCCATTTCGGTGGCACGACAGATTCCAAATGGTGACTGACAAGTCGCTACAATGATTCTCCACAACTACATTTGGCGACATCTTTCATTTAGTGACATTGAATTCAATAAGTCAGACGAAAATCATTCACATGTTCCTATTGAAGCATATGAATATCGCATAGGGTAATCTAAATCATAAGTTGAAAGTGATTTGCCTGAGTTTTGTACCCAGGATGAGGAAGGTGCACGAGAGCTGATAGAGTTGAGAGAGTGAATTACAGATGACAAAGTTAGTGGGTGAAATGATGTTGTATGTTTCTTTCTTATTACTTTATATGCAATGCAGTGTGAAAACTCTTTATATTTATTGTAATGGTGGTTTATGCAATGATGTACATGTTGAATCTTAATTTGGTGGAACTTTTTTTTCTATTCTTTGGCATGCATTTTTTCTTACATGAATAGCTTGGAAGCAATCATAATTATAATATCTAATGTAAGTATTTATTGCATGCTTTATTTTTTGTTTGAAGGTTTATGATGATATATTCGACTTTATGGGTTCTTCTGGATGATTTATATGTTATTATGATTTATTGACATTTATGAAATCTATATGAAGGCAACCAAGTACCCCTCCTTTTTCAGTCAAATGACTGTTAGGGTTCTTCTAGATGACCTTTATTGTTCATATATAACATATATGAGTTTGGTATTATGTAGTTTAAAGACAGCCAAAAATCTTTTTTTTTAAGGTCTGCCATTTTTTTTAGTGACAGATTATTCGTTAGTTTATGCTTTGTGCTATAGGACCACATAATTTAATAAAAGTTTAATTGAGTATTTATATTGCTCTTCATTACTAATATTGCATCTAATGGTTTGTATTTTATGGTTTCAAACCTATAGAAAAGATGAGCTCGAGGACTTACGTTGCCTGCAGAGCATTGTACTATTACTCTAAACTATAGTGTTCTATGCTTAATTTACGCCAGATGTATAGCTATGAGGGATAATTTTATAGGTGTCCAAGAAATATATCAGAGAATTTTGACCTCTTTAGGTAGATGGATCAGTTATATGGTTCCATCGTCGATAGTGATCGGATGTTGAGAGTTTTGTTGGAAGAAAGATTATCTCGTGGTATTAACCTGCTACATTTTAAAAATAATATTATGATAATATTAATTATTATTTTAATAGTTTAATTTTAATTTTGATTATCGTATTTATCACTATTAGTAATGTGTCAATTTTTATTTTATAATATTCAAACAGGATATTTGTTTTCATGTAAGAAATGTCCAGCCATGACTGGGGACCCATTTGGAGCAGCTTAGTTAGTGTGGTACTTTATGAAAGCACCGGCAGAGGTGATTGGTTACTGCGGCGCTGCAACTTATCCTAATGATTCGTTAATATTTTGTGTTAAACTTTGTCGTGGGTTCGACTTTGTGTTTCGCACTTTATCACGTATGTATTACCCTAATGCCCCTCTTGACCTTGTGGTTCCCTCTTTCGTGTTTCATCTACCATAGCTGCCTCTCTGCTTATCTCAATTGCTCTCACAAACCTTGGGTATCTCTCTCGCGCTTCTCTCAAGCCTCTCACACATCTCTCTCATGCTTCACTCGAGCATCTCACATGCCTCTCTTTGGTGGTTTCCTTTTGTCCTCTTCCTCTTCCTCTTCCCTTCGTTCTATGGTAATTGTGCTATGTACGGAATCTTTGGGCTCATTTTTCATGGAACGGCTTTCTTTTTGTGATTTTTCGCTTTTTCATTTGCGGTCTGTTGTTAAAATTTTGTGATATTTGCAATTTATGACTTTCTAATTTCTTATTTGTGATTTCAAATTTGTGATTTGAATCTTGCAAAAATAAACGAAAAATGTGGAATGGTGTTTTTATCTCCACTGATTTTTTTAGTAAAAATTTGGAGAATGGATGAAAGAGTATGCTTGATTTGAAGATAACATTATTTTGGGTGCTCTGTATGTCACCAGATGAAATGTTGAATATGGGACGACCTTTAATCGTTGTCTCCAACAATTTTTTAGTGAGAATTTGAAAAATGGATGAAATAGAGTGCTTAATTTGTACATAGCATTGCTTCGAGTGCTCTGCATGTAATTGCCTCAATTCAAAATTACAAATAGTTTTTATTTTTTGTTTAAGTGACAGTATAAAAAATGGAAGAAAGAAGGTGCTTAATTTGTAGATAGCAACGTTTTGGGTTCTCTATTTGTAATTTCCTCAAATGAAAAATATGGGCAAAGTTTTATCACTACCTTTGAGGTTTTAGTGAGAATTTCAAAGATGGATGAAATAGAGTGGTTGATTTTTACAAAGCATTGTTTCAGGTGCCCTTTATGTAATTGCCTCCGTTCAAAATTATGGATTTAATGTTTGAGCGAGATTTTGAAAAATATATGAAAGAGGGTGCTTAATTTGTAGATAGCAACGTTTCAGGTGCCATGTCTGTAATTGCTTAAAAAGATAAATAAGGGACGAGTTTTATCACTTCCTTTAATGTTTGAGTGAGAATTTGAAAAATGCATGAAATAAGAGCTTGATTTGTAGATGACAATGTTTCTACAAATTACATATAGGGCACTAAAAACCAATGGTTGTGATGTGGGTTGTAGTGGTTGTGTTGTGGGTTGGGTGATTGTGGTGTTGTGTCTTGTGATGGTTGTGGGATGTGTGTGGATGTGTGGTTGGATGTTTGTGGTGTGGTGGTTGTGGGATGTGTGTGGAGGTGTGGCAGCTGCAGGATGTGGGTGGAGGTGTGGTTGAATAATTGTGGTGTGGTGGCTATGGGTTGGATGGTTGTGGTGTTATGTCTTGTGGTGTGGCGGATGTGGATTGTGTGTGAATGTGCAGTTGAGGTGTGGTGATTGTGGGTTGGGTGGTTGTTTTGTGGGTTATGGTGGCTGGGCTGTGAGTTATGGCGGATGTGTTGTGGGTTGGGTGTTTGTGGTGTTGTGCCTTGTGGTGTGATTGTTGTGGGATATTTGTGAAAATGTGATTGGATGGTTGTTATGTGATGGCTGTGTTGAGGGTTGCGGTGGTTGTGTTATGGGTTGGTGGTTGAAGTTATTAAAGATATGTGGTGGCTAAAGTAATGGTTGATTTTTTTCCTTACAAAAAACTTTTACTTGAGAAAGGGTTGGGCAGAGTGGTATGTTTGTAAATGTTTTCAAGTGATAGGCTCCAATGAATGAGAAAAAAAGGTATTTATAAAATAATTATGACAATTGATTGTGGTTGGAGGTGCTTGTGGTGCTTGTGGTTGTGTGGAGACTATGGTTGTGTTGAGGAGGTGTGAGTTGTTTCAAATATTAATGTTTTAGTTTAATGTTGTGTTGTGGATGTTGGCTCATGTGTGGGCTATGGTTGTTGTCAAATATTAATGTTTTGCTTTTATATGTGCTAGTAACACAATGGTTAAAACTATGTGGGATAAGGAAGCAAAACTCATATTTTGTGACCTATGTCTTAAGAAGGTTGAACTGAGAAATAGACCCACAACTTATTTTAACAAAGAAGATTAGCAAAATATTATGAAGAAGTTCAAGGAAATGACGGGAAGGGAGTATGATAGGTTGCAACTTAAGAACAAGTGAGATCAGTTGAAAAAAGAACTGAAAATTATGGAAGGAAATAAAATGGGATTCATGGGCTTGAGTTGGGATCCAAACAAATAGTTATTGATACTTTGCAGGAACGGTGGGTTGAGAAATTGAAGTTAACGACTTATCAATGAAAGACTTTATTTTCATTACTTTCTCTTCCTGAACTTTATGAAGTAATCAACTTGCCCATATATTGTAGGTCATGTCAACTTCCGAGAAATCCAAAATCAATGGAATTGACCCAAATTTGGAAGAAAATTTGGGCCATTTGTTTAGTGAAGTTGTGGCAACATGGACGCATGCATGGATACCTAGTGAGTAAAGGTTTGCAGGCATAGCATAGGACTTGGATGCCGAGCATGTAACTGTCTCTGGTGAAGGCCCAGGCCTAAACCAAAATGAATTGGAGTCCACATTCATGTCAAAGCGTCCTGAGTAGAGAAAAGGAAAAAAAGAAGAGTTGCTTTCATTAGAAGATAGATATCAAAATTGGTGGTTTCAAGCACGAGTGAGCCTGAGACTTCACATGCGACCTCCATAGATGAGGCTATCCGACTTCTGGAGGCAACTCCCGAAGTTTATGAGAACATGTAATTGTATTTGAACTCCTTGAAGATGTTGGAGGACTCTACTCGTAGATAGATCTTTATGAAAATGGGCCATGATTGTAGGGTTAATTATTTACTTTTTTTGCATAAAGGATAATTGATTTTGTGCTGTAAAGTTGAACTCTTTATATTTATTTTCTTGTACTGTCTATGGATTTCTAATTTTGATGTTTTTTTTTCTTTCTCGCAGGAGCAATCAATATGTTATTCTGTATTTAGTGATTTAATTTTTTATGATTAGTAGCGTTGTTTGATTCACATGTATTGTCTGAATAGATCACTTGTTTAGCATGGATTCATAAAGAGAGATGGAGAATGAAAATTGTGATAACAGTTTGTCTATTGTATGAATATTATAACTCAAACGTTGATCGAACTCATGGCATATTATCATGTTACATTACTGATAAATGGGCTGAAAAGCTATTAGAATGACACACTACAAGATTCAACATGTTTCGTATGACACAACATATATTTATGGACCTGCTTGATGAACTTCATAGGAATCATGGATTTCATGATTCTTCAAGAATGACAACCAAAGAGGTGTTAGCTAGATGTGTAAACGAACTGAAGTTAAACAAATAGAGGAAGTGTTCACGTTCAGTTCGTTTAAAATTTAAGTGTGTTTGAAATAGGCTTACGTTCGAAACTGTTTGTGAAATTGTTGTTTGTATTCAATTGGATTTGTTTGAATTAATTCAAATAGTTTGAAATGTTTGAATTTTTCAAATTATTTGAATTGCTCAAATTGTTTGAATTGTTCGAATTGTTCAATTTGTTTGAAATGTTCGATTTGTTCAATTTCTTCAAAATATTCTAATTGTTCAAAAATTTTCAGATTTGTTTGTACTATTTGAATTGGTGAAGATACAAAAATTCTAATCATTAATTCTCAAATTACCAAAAATAGTAAAAAACATTTGAAACTAAATTAAAGCTCAACAAAAGTATCATTTGATCATTACATTGAAATATTCAAGCAAATAATCTTTACATAAAATAGTTGATATCATCAAGCAATTGGAGAGTGGTATATCTGTTATGACAATATAAATTAATTACAAACATATCACTCAAATATTTTGTATTTACATTATGAGCCTGAATTTCAAGTGTATTGATGTGTATGTAAAGGCCCATAAAAAGCATGAAATAAAATATCCACTCAAAACTAATTCTGAAATCTCTGTAAGGAACATGTATTTTCCTTCCATTTACTAAATCAGCTAAAATCATTATTACATGCATGCAAATCCAACAAATGCTTATACAATCGTAATTATTAAAAATAAATAAAGTTCTATGTACAAAGGAAAGAAAAATAAATGCATCCTACATGTTGCATACCAAAGTGTTGATAAGGATTTATTAATGTTTAAAGCCTCCTTTAAGCGATCCCTTTCAGCACCTCATGTTTATTGACTGTTTAACATACATAAAATTAATCAAAACATAGTTGATGATTCTTCATAAATCAAGAGAAAAATATATCTAGAAAGTACCGTTCAGATCCTGTATGAGGTTCAACCTACAAAAACCTAGAATAACACCTGAAATACAACTAAGAAAATACTACCAAACAATGAGCACCAGAAAAGACAATAACACAAAAAATAACTTCAAAACCCCTTCAATAATGCCAAAACACCTAAGGAAACCCAGAATAACACCTGAAATGAAATACAGCTAAGAAAACAGCACCAAAGAGTGAGCCCCAGAAAAGACAATAACACCAAAAAACAACTTCAAATCCCCTTCAATAACACCAAAACAGCTAAAGAAACTCATAATAACACCTGGAATACAGCTAAGAAAACACCACCAAACAGTGAGTCTTAGAAACGACAATAATACCAAAAGGCAACTTCAAAACCACGATAACACCAACAGACACCATGAATACCACAACAACTAATAACACACAGTAAAGCGGTGACCCGTTAAGTAATAATAACTCCAAGACCCCTTCAATAACACCAAAACACCTACAAAAACCTAGAATAAAACCTGAAATAAAGCAACGAAAACGCCACCAAATAGTGAGCCCCAAAGAAAACAATAACACCAAAAAAACAACTTCAAAACCCCTTCAATAAAACCAAAATGCCTACAGAAACCAAGAATAACAACTTTCTGGAGCACAATAACACCAACATACTCCGTGAACAACACCATGAATACCACAATAACCAATAACAACCAATAACAACTAACATCAACCAACAACAACAGCCAATAACAACCAATAATAGCCAACAACAGTCAACAACCAACATCAAAAGTACATTAAAATCCCTTCCAAATACTATACATAGTTTTCATCAAATATTTATAAGTATGTTTGAATTTTAATGACATTGGTCGAACATTAATACCCCACCAAATAGTACCCAAGCAACCAACAAACCAAATCTTACTCACAGAAAATGACAGACATTTATCTAGCTTGACAAGTATCCACACTTATTGGTCTAAGGGTTTTTTTCTTCCCTTAAATCCACATTTAAGTCCATCCTCATGCAATAATAATCACCCATGACTATGAAACCTTTAGCATCAAAATGATCCTTGGCACGAGTTAGCTCAACCTCTAAATTTACTAATATTCAATCAAAAGTTTAAGAGCAATGCCATAAGTGCTTTAATATAAATCTTCCTTAAGTAAATTTGAGAACATAAATCTAAAGTGAAAACAACATCAAGTTCTTAAAGAGAAGTCTTTTAGAGATTTGTTTCTTCAAATCCTAAAAAACCAAAACATCACATACTCATGACACATTCCCGAGCATTGGAGAAAGCCAAGTCCAAAAACATTGCATGAATATAACAAAAACTTCCAAAAACTTCCAAAAACTTGGAGAGAGCAGAGCTCAGTGAGCTCACAACAAAACTAGATGTAGAGGCAGTACTAGGTTTCCCTCAAATAAATTAAATAAGTCTGAAAAAAAAGAAAGTTTAAACTAAGAGGCGAATCTGAAGATAATTATGAAATCATACAAAAAAATAGGCTCAAAGATGACACATTGGTATCCTTACAAGCAACCAAGCAAGAATACAGAGTAGTTGATCCAACGCCGACTCACCGAAGAGAAAGATATGTTATCGAAGAGAATAGTAGTAATGATTAGAGAACGAACACAAACAACAAACTCTAAGCTCTCGCGACCGAAAGCTTTTCGCGATTTTCAGAGAAGAAAACTCAGAAGCCGAACCCGAAAGCTTTCGAGAGAAGAAGGGTGGGAGGCCGAAGCGTCTAGCGTTAACTGGATAAGGAGATTAGGGTTTTAATTTTGTGTGTATATATATATATATATTTAATATATATAGTATATTATATTAATTATATAACTTATATTATATAAATAAATATGTTTTATATTACTAATAATAATATATTACTATTCTTAATTTATTATATATTATAATTTATATGATTTAATTTAAAAAAATGATAAATTTTTAGAGTACATAATTATTTTTAAAATATCATAAGTTTTTTATATATAAATATTTTAATTTATTTTATAATTGGAACAATAATGATTCAAACACGAATAAACATATCAATGTTCATGTTTGGTTCGTTTAACAAACCGAACAAAAAAAATTATTCGAGCTCGTTTCGTTTGTTCATCGAACAAATTGAACGTGAACACCCAGACGAGCCGAACACGAATTGTTCGTGAATAACGAGCTTTTTGGACAGCCTTAGTGTTAGCAATAATCATCTACATTTTATCACATAATAAATCATGAGAGGGTAAAGTGATTTCAAAATTCATTGGAGACAATCAACAAATACTTCACATTGGAATTGAAGACTCTTTTTAGTTTGTCGTCACAGATTATCAAGCTAGAGGATCCCACATTTGAGAAGTCTCCAGTAAGGATTGCAAATGACCCGATGTATATGTCACTTTTTAAGGTAAATCTTTTTACTCATTATATTCAGAAGTGAAATGAGTAAAGTAATTAGCAAAACTTAATGTAATTTGTTAGGACTATATAGTGATCGATGGAACTCACATAGATGCACGTGTATCCAATAATGAAAAGAGCGCATTCATTGGGCGATGTGGATCATCTCTACAAAATGAGATGGTCGTATGTGATTTCAACATGTGTTTTACCTTTGTTATGACTGATTCAGAAGACAGTGCACATGACATTCGCATATTCGCTTTTATGACAAGAAATTGAATACACAACTTCCCTCACCCATCTCCACATTTGTTCAATTATTAATCATTTTCAGATTTTTTTTAATTTCATTACTAATTATTGTTTTAAGGACATATAAATATTATTTGGTCGAGTTGGATATTCTCTACAAAGTGATATCTAAAGTCATTTATGTATATCAAAAATCACATTCCCGACTTTTAAAGATCCAACAATATTGCTCGGGATAGAATAAAAATATTTAACAAGAGATACTTCTCCTTACATGATGTAATTGAAAGAACATTTGAAGTCTAAAAGAAAAAATGGTTTATACTACGTGATATGTTGACTTTTCCATTTTCAAAACAGGCACAGATTATAGTGGCTACAATGACTCAACAACTACACTCGACGACATCATTCTCGAACTGATGAGACTTCAACATGGCTGACAATGATCATTTATACGTCTCACCTGAAGCATTTGAATAACACATATGACAATCTATGTCACAATAAAAAAGATTTAAAAGAAGGTTGCATCTAGGATGACGAAGGTGTCGAAGAAATGTTTGAATTGAGAGAGCGCATTACTGATGTCATTGTTAGATGTTGAATGGGTCGATTCTTGTTTGTTTAATACAATTCATGTTTATTTGTGCTCCTTGCATATTTGATATCGATTGTGTTTGGGTTTTACGTTGTTTATAATTGTTTTTTTTTCCATTACTTTTCATGTTTTTATTGGTGGGATTGAGAGGTCTATGATGAGATGTTTGATCTTATGAGTTCTTTTGAATGACTTATTAGTTGTTGTCGGTTAGTGTCACATTTGAAATCCTAATAAAGACAACTAAGTTTCTCTCTTCTTTTTGATGTTGCTGTTTTTGAGGTTATTATGGATGACTTTTTTTTGGTGATATGAATATGTGAAACACACGAGTTTAGTATTACATGAGTTAAAAACAACCAAGAGCCCTTTTTTTACAATGTTTATTGTCTTCTTGTAGTGACAGTTTGTTGGTAGGTATACTAAGTTCTCAAAGACCTCACCCTACACAAAATTGTAATTAATTACTTATTTTATTAATTTCTACTTATTTATTTTATAGAGTTCATGTTTATTTTTGTTCCTCATATATTTGATGATAATTATTTAAGTTTTTTACAATGTCTGTAAGTGTTTTTTTTTTCTAGTTTCCTTTCTTTTGTTTTTCTTTTGGTGGGTGTAAAATGTCCAAGATGAGACATTAGACCTTATGAGTTATTTTAGACGGCCAGATTGTTGGTATTAGTTGGTGTCACGTGTGAAATCTTATTAAAATCAACCAAGTTCCACTCTTTTTTTAGCAATACGATTTCTGAGCTTCTTTTGATTGTCTTTTTTGGTAATATGCATATGCGACACACACGAGCTTGATATAACGTGAGTTAAAGACAATCAAGAACCCTTTTTGACAAGATCTGCAGCTTTCTTATAGTGATAGATTCGTTGGTTGGTATACTAAGTTCTTTGAGACCTCACACCAACTTAATTAATTATTTCTAAAAAAAGTTTATATTTCTATTATGACTAATGAATAATCTTTTAAAACATTCAGGAAATATGTGCTTGAGGGTTTTTGATACCTCTCGAGGATTGTTATGTCACTGTGAACTTTAAACTTCTTTACTAATGTCACGTTAGACACATACCTATGGGAGACGGTTCTATAGATGCCCGCAAATAATTACAGAGAAGTGTGACTTCTTCTGATGAGCAGATAAGATAACATATTCATCGCCGACAGTGATCAGAAATTGATAGCATTCCTAGAAGATGGTCTGACTCGTGATATGTCGTCTCTATTTTAAAAATAATATTATCGTATTAGTAAATACTATTTTAAAAATAACATCATCGTATTAATAGATGTATATCTTATTTTTTTCAGTGTTATGTAGTAATTTTTACTTATAAAGTATAAAATATATTGTTATGACAATTCTGTTACAAACAACATTGTTACACATTGATAGAATGATCATTTATCCAAAAACAGCTGTGCTGCAACTGTTTTCAAACAGCAATAAACAAATAATAATTAATAAACAAACAATCTAACCGCAACAGCTTTTTGAGGTAGATGTTGCGCAACAACCTATTAATAAGTTACAGATTCTGTTATAAACAAAACACTACTATCGGGTAAAAAATATCATTTATGATAAATATTATAAACAAAACGCTACTATCGGGTAAAAAATATCATTTATGATAAATAACTGTAGCTAAACTATTGTAAAATACAAAAAATAAATAAATACTCAACTTCCTAGCAACCGCTTCTGTGCATCAGTTTGTTGGCACAATTACTACGGATAAACCTTTTAATAAGCTAGAGCAGCCCCAGAAGACTCTCAATTAAAAGCCATGAATTTTTGCAACTCAATTTTCAAATAAAAATCGTAACGTTAGAATATTATCAGCGATCCAATTCTCGCGCGTCTTCATCTGTCGCCAATTAAATTCGTTTCCTATCGCGTAACGCAATCAAAGAACCGCCAAAATAAAGAGGTAACCTGCTTTCAATTTTTGATTCCAGAGGGAGAGCGATGACTGCCGTCTTTGCCTACAAAACCTTCTCTATAAGCCTGGGCCTCAACCCCGCGTCTGCGCGATCGTCGTCTTCCCCGCTTGCCGGCGGGCGACTCAATTGCCGCAGCGTGTCATGCCAGAAGAGGTCCGTGGAGGCCGAAAGCCCCGTTCGAACAGAGAGGACAGTTTCCATCTCGTACTCGGAACTCAAGGTCCTCTCATCTATTAATTGAACGGCATGCGTGCTCATTTATTCATTTGTGATTTACTTTTTAGCTTTCTAAACATGCGAGCTCTGCGATAAAGCAGGACGAGTGCCGGGATTTGTCATTAAAGATCGAAGAAGGGTTTGGACCAAATGGATTGGGGATCATATCAATATCAGAAGTACGTCGTGAATTCGCTAAGTTGTTTTTTGTCCTTTATACTTTTGCAGTGTCCGTATGATCGGACTCAAGAAGACTATACTTCGAATTTTTAGGGGTTTTCAAGGGTGCTATTTTCTCAGTTGTCAATCTCGTAAGAAATTAAAAATTTTTCATAATGCGAATATTCCATCGTATTGAATTTGTTTGGAATTCAATTACGTTGCATTTGAATTTGTTTCATCCTTATCGTATTGATTGCGTGCTCTGTAAACTCATGCCGTTAATTTGATTTTGATAACTAGTTTTTAATTACCTTTTATTTTGAACTGCAGGTCCCTGAATTCTCTGATTTACGCCAAACTCTCTTAAATCTATCACCCAGGCATACAACTCATATCTTCTTTAGATGTTTTAAGTCTTGCAGCGATAGTCATATATAATATAAAAAAATACGCTTTCTGCAGAATAGCA
This sequence comes from Phalaenopsis equestris, assembly GCF_001263595.1. NCBI lineage: Eukaryota > Viridiplantae > Streptophyta > Magnoliopsida > Asparagales > Orchidaceae > Phalaenopsis > Phalaenopsis equestris. The sequence continues at coordinate 69,160 of NW_018165569.1, read as the reverse complement.
AGCCTGCCAAATAATGTTAGAAATCAGCTTGAAGATCCTGATAGCAGGTATGGATTGACTGATATGGACACAATCACAGATTTAAGAATATGAAGTAATGATAAAAGAAACAGAAAGAAATGAGGATATCAATTCGACAGTGCATGTTGTTTGGTCTTGTTTCTAGATATTTTTTATTTTTACTTTGTAGTCTTATCATGCTTTTTGTATATAAGTTTCTATATGAAACGACCTATAATGCTCTATCAAACCTCAGTAGAAAGTAAGCTTTTCTTTCATTTACAACCTCTTATATGGAACCTCAACCTATCAACAGCAGTATTGCTTGAAGTTCTACTTTCGTTTTATTCAGTTTATTCTTGATCAAACAAATGTATGTAGGTCCTACTTGTTTCCCTTCTCTTGATTTATGACTTTGAGCATCTTCTTCTTATAACTTTTAGCTTGCTTAGCTTAACAAAGCAACACTATAGTTATGCCTTGATTGTTTTTTCAGGACAAGCTTAGAGTAGAGCATCATGTTTTTTATTTGTTTCTCAGGTATAATTTTGGATGGAGCCATGGAAAGGAGAAACTTGAATCTGGTAAATTTGGTAAGTGTTACTGTTATGAGCTTCCATAAATTTTATTTGTCACTGCATCCACATGATTGTTTCATCATTGATATACATCATTTTACAAACCTTTCAATTTTCCTGATATGCATCTGTTATATTCATATATGAAAAAAGTATGACATGCAACTGTGGAAACTATATGATAAATGAAAGGGAGTTCGAATTGTAAACTATGATAAAAACTAAGGGAATTAATTCAATTTCATCATTATTATTGTCATGCAAACAATTTATTTTGACTTTTTAAATCCAGCTTTGTTATTTGTTCCGTTTCTGTGCATGTTCTACATTAATATTAATTTTTTTATTCGCTGTAATTTTATTTGAATGATTATATAAATTTTGTGTTATAACATTGGTTTACATCATCAAATTTTTACTTTGATGTTGCTGATACTATTAGTCCTTTTTTGTTGTGCCATAATTCAGATACATATAAAGGATCTTTTTATGCCAATCCTGTTTTAGATGTGCCCACGACTGATAGTTCCCTCATACAGCGGTATGTTCAGTTGCATGCCTTTCTTTTTACACGTTCAGCTGTTGCCTTAAAATGTGAAGTAGCACCTGGAATTTCTTCATTTACACCCACTATTCCTTGATTGTAAAATTAAATAGTCATGTCTGAAGCAATTACACAATTTTTTTAGTTTTTTCTGATGTCGCTGAATGATTATCACTTACTGTTCAATATTTATCTCATATGGAAGGTACTAAGGCATGGTATCATTGAGAAGACATTTCAGTGATACCATAATGACCTTTCTTTAACTTGGTCCTTAGTATTACACTTCTACTGCAGACATGGAAGGACGTGATAGTTGTTTATTATTAATATTAATTGTCCTTAGTATTACACTTCTACTGCAGACATTGAAGGACGTGATAGTTGTTTATTATTAATATTAATTTTATACATTTTTGGTGCACCGTAGAATCTGCAAGCGACTCAAGAAATTTATTTGTCATAGCTCGTGCTATTATTTTAATTTCATTTTTCTTCTATGTGAAACGGACCAGCATGCTTCAAGTAAAGTTTCCCGTTGATATTGTTTTAGAAGTTAAGGCTTTATTTGGTTACCTATGAAAAGAGCAGCTGTCTTCTCCTGATCTCTTATTGTTGAATAATGCTGGTTTTCTTTCTTTTATCTGGAAAGTCACATCATTTTTGCATAATGTTCTGGAAGTAGTTCATTTTACAAATCATAACTTGAAGGCCAAGGGAAGCACGAGGAAGAATTTGGTAAATTGTATAAGTTATGAGTGAGGAATATAACTATATATATAGGTATATATATATACTTTCTGGTGTAAAGTAAACAAAACTGAGGAATATAACTATATATATAGCTATATATATATACTTTCTGGTGTAAAGTAAACAAAAAATAGGTGTTTTAAAATTTTAGTATTTGGCTTGATGAAAATGGAATTTAATGCAAAATTTTGGTGACTTTGGAATTCACCATGTAGTTCAAAATTGTTGTTTTTCAAATTTATTAAATTTGTGTGATTTTCAAATACAATGTAAATTGCCTCTTTCTGCCCGCAGCACTGCTGCCTGCTCGCTCTATACTGCACTCATTGCTGCTGCCATTTCAAGCAGCTTCTGCCATCGCCTCCTATTGCCAATCACAAACAAAAATGTAGACCTTGTATTTATTTTATATTGAACCAAATAACTCCAAATATTTTCAAATACTCTACATTCCAATTACACTGCATTCCTTTTTCAACTAACCGAGCAATCTCTAAGTAAATTTAAGGTGAGTATCTACTAAGACAAGCTACTGGATTATTGATTGAGATGTTTGGGTATTATACGAAGGATAAAAGAGGAACACTAAAGTGGCAATGAGCTTGAAGAATGTGTGATCAGAAAGAAAATTTGTTTACCAAAGTTGACATGGTCAGAAGGAACAAAGAAAAATATTTTGGTAGTGTTACCAAAAAAAATGTTGTTCCAAGTGTAACGGGAACCTAAATATAGTTATTTCAGGTTGCTGTCAATGCTTCCGTCTTACTGTGCAACTTTGTGTCTCATGTTTTCAAATAAATTCTCTATTTTCAATAGGCACATTCTTCAAGCATAAAAACATACTTACATATCAATATTAGACCAAAATTTAGAGACTACTTGCGCAAATAAACATTGTATTAGACTATTTTATCATTAAATTTTTTTTTTTAAGAACTTGTTATGATTGTAGCTTTTTTACGTTGTAATTAATTATTTTACATCAGGTTTTTTAGTTCGTAGTTGTGAAATTATGATTATATGACCGTTTCCATTTACATAAGAAGTATATTTTTGTAGGTATCCACACTACTGCCGACCAAATATATGGCCTACTCATGCTTTGCCTGATCTTGAATCAGGTTTGTGAGAATCACTTGTGTATATATATTCTTATAATTGCAGATGATAAAGGCATAATCTATGAATTGTGAATTATGTTAACAAATTTTTCACCTAATTGCATCTACAAGAACTTCAATTATGAACTTTATACTTAGTATCACGAAAAAGATCGTGTTAAGGTTTTTTAACAGTCAATGTTAGTTTTGACTTTTCTTTTCATGTCGTGGAATACTTAATTTAATATATTTAGTGCAACTTATTTGTTTCTACTCTGTGATCAAAAGATGGATTCTTGTAGTATAATATTTCAGTAAGGTATAATTTGTTCAAGAACCATCAAATCCGACTTTTTACGTTTAACCTAAAATGTCTAGACTAATTTAAATTTTAGTTTGCTAGTACAATGCATTATTAATACAAATTCATAGTAAGCATATCTCATTTTAATTATTTTTATAGCTATATCTTTTACTTTAATACGTAATTGGTGATATCTTAATTGTTGGTCAACCTCAGAGAAAATTGAAGCTTCTTCAAGATGATAGAAAAGATTTTCAATCCTTGTGATGTTTTTTTTTTTTTTTGTGGTGAGCTTATTCAATTATTATATCAATAAAAATTCTAAAACTTCTATTATTTTTCCTTACAAACTATCAGAGCTCACCATGGCTATGAATTAGGTATTTTAGAGCCTTTTCCAAAAATTTATACAACCGACTCTTTAACTTTTGCAATTCCTTATTTGTCATCAAATGTGGTGCTCTATCCAGGGGTTTTGTGCTTGGTAATAAATTAATAGTAAAATCTATCTCTCCTATTAGTAATAATTCAAGCAAATCATCTAAGAAGACTTTTTGAGTATTTTTCCACTACTAGTATATCCTTCAACTCTTTCACATTTTTGTTGCATATTTTATTTGAGTAACAAAACTTTGATATCTATGGTTTAAAAATTTAGAAGCTATCAAAGTGGTTATTATCAATGATAACAAACCAAGATCTCAAAGAAATTAAATTCTACATGTCTAGGGAAAATGACATTTATTAAGTGGAAAGATAGCTAATCCATTCTTAAAATTGCATCAAATTCAAATAGTGATAGTACAATCAAATTTTTCCGTAAAACTTTTCTCACAAACAACTAATAATGACATCAATGATAGTTGATTTAGAATTCCCAATCCCATTTGAGTAGAAGTGGGGGAGCTACAATGTTTAAGCATTTGAAAATATTTCATTGATATGGGATCACCAATCGTACCTGACACCAAGGGGCAAATTGAAGCTAGAAAATGGCTAATGTGGGTTAAGAGATTCTCATACTTCTACAGTGGGTGATTTCCTTATTCTAACGTTTGTGGAATTCTCCTTAATATTAGTCTAATCAAAGTCCATAGGCTTGGAATATTAGCATTATAAATTAAGTAACACTCATTACATTTTATATATCCATCAAGTCTTCTAATTTTTTATAATAATTCATTAATTGCCTTGATGACTCTTTTATCATGACTATATATTATTTCTAAGGCTAACTCGGCTCTACTACCACTTTATTCATGACCTGACCAAAGCCTTATAATATCAAGATAAGAACAAACAATGTAATAATAATTTAATTTTATTCTCTTTCTATTATAAATAGTCCAATAATCATATTTTCCAAAGCCTTAAAGAGCCACTAAACTATAAAATTTTGTTCATTCTAATTGAAAAAATAATTTTATTTAGTCTTATACATTTAAAATCAAAACAACTAAAATAAGATACTCTTCAATAAATAGTTTTTTCATAACTATCATAAATTGCTTCTGTTTTTTTAACCATCTAAACAAAAGGAATTTTTCTTGAAAATAAATAGCTATTATTAGAGCCAGTGGTTAATTATAATCCTATACCATGGTAGCATTACAAAATAGAAAGAGTACATGTGCAAGTCATCATAAGTGAGCACTAACAGCTCATTTTAACGAGAGTTTAAAACATTTAATTTTTCTAAATTATTCATTATCATTTAATAATATGATATTTATTAAAAAGCTTATAATACAACAATAAATCTTATTTTTCAATAAAATAAATCCATCACAGGAGGAATCTTAAAATTCATACTCAGGCACATTCTTGTTCATATCCTTTTTCAACTTGAGAACATGTAATAATTTTGTGTGGGATCAAGTGTCCCCAACTATTATAAGGTGGTGAACTTCAATAGTTATTATGCACAAGTATTTTGTTTGTATATTATTTTTATTCATCTAGTCATATATATTTTTAAAGCTGTCAATATATATGATTATAATAAAACGCATTTTATACAAAATAATAATATGAAGACATTTGGGTTAGTACAAGGGAACATTTTTTTAATCATTTGCCAATTACAATAAGTATCATAAATGTTATCTAATTTGTGTGTATAACGAGATTATGCCAGCTAGTACATCAAATTAGATAAGTATTATAAATTATTGTAAGATTATACTCAGCCACCTTAATATCTATAGATTTATGTTGTCACTTAATTATTTATCCATGCCTCTTTTATTTTAATAGTTATAATAAAATACATAATTATTTATAAAACATTTATATTGATTGATTTCTAAAATTTATGCTTAATTATATGCATTTTTTGTTATGTTAATTTAATTGTATATCATTTTTTATGACAATTTATTATTTTATACTAGGCTACCTTCCTTAAATAATATAGCTCATGGTTAGTAAATTTTTTGTACCTTTCTTTATGTATATAAACTATAATAAATCTTCAAATTCCCTAACTTAATATCTAATTTAATGTTTACTGTCATTAAGCATTTAACTTTTCAAATTTATATCAAACACAACATAAAATTTAGATTCCCTTTAATATGATCCATTATTTAACAGTATTCAAGTATATAAACTATACTTATTAAATAATTATCTTGAAATATTCATAAATCTTCTAAATTCTATTGAAATTATAAAGTTCATTAACTCTTTAATTAAATCTTGTAACATAAAAGCATATAGTTTTACCTAAATTAAATTTAATAATTATCTATTGATTTTAATGTATCAATTTACATATCTGTAAATCTTAGGACTTAGAAGTCCTTGATTGAACCTGCCAGTCATCCCTAATTTTGCAATTTGTACATTTTTTTGCTAAACCTTATGCTTTGTCATCCAAAGCTTTGAAATAATTTGTAATATATTTGTGCATAACTTCTAAATTTTTATTCTTAAATTAAGAGAGAGGAAAAAAAAAAACCCGAACTCTTAAGCTGGCTCGGTCTCGAACAAATTGTCAAACAACATGATCTTCCTTAATTTGTCTCGGCTCCCTCCGTCTCTCATGATCTTTCCCTCTCTCTCGCGGAAAAAATTTGCGTACGTCAAGGGGTACGTATCTCTGCGTACATAATAGTGTACACGGGAGTTATACGGGGATTACAAAAGGGTTATAACCCGTTGTACCTCCCGTGTAACTCCCTTATAATCTCTCGTGTAACTCCCGTGTAACCTTGCTGTAACCTTGTAATTTCAATGGATAAAAAAAAAACGCGGGTTACACGGGAGGTTATACGAGAGTTACACGGGAGGTACAACGGGTTATAACCCTCTTGTAATCCCTGTATAACTCCCGTGTACACTATTATGTACGCAGAGATGCATACCCCTTGACGTACGCAAATTTTTTTCCTCTCTTGCGGTTCGTCTCTCTCCTGACTACCTACTTGTTTCTCGCTCTTTCAAGCTTCATTTCACTTGCTATCTCTCACGCTTCGCCCTATCCCTCTATAACCTTTCACACCAGCGCCGGGACTCGGGAAAGGAGGCTGCAATCTTTGTTATTATTGTTAGAAAGATTTACATACATACCCCACTCAGTTCTTAGATATTTATATATCTAGCAATTTAATTTTAATTGTTACATTTATGCATCTTACATATGCATAAAAATTTAATTTTACTAAAAATCAATCTGGATTGTAAGTCCCATATTTCTAAATTCAATCTTCTATGTCACCAGGATATTTGGATGGAGCAAGCACGACTTAGTTTCTGATAAATATGCACACGATATGCTTAATGTATGTGCAAATAAGAAATAATTTATCTTTTTTAGTGTCATATTTTCATTTAATTCTAATAATTTAAGATCATTTTTTATATAACATGCCCAAGTATTTTTAGGCCCAAGTATTTTTAGGTCCCAAGTATTTTTAGGTCTACCTCTATCTTTCTTATCATAAGTCAAATCTAAAACATCTACACTCTTAATCAGATTAGCAGATGGTCAACGTTTATTGTGACCAAATCATTTAAGATGACTCTTTCTAATCTTGTCCGCCACCGGAGCTACACCAACCCTATCACAGATATTTTCATTTCGCGATTTGTCTCTAAGATTTGTTTCTAAGTGTATAGTCACTAAACTACCTAAGCATTCTCATCTCAGCCACACTTAAATTTGTTTTATGCTTCTCTTTTAAAGGTCAACATTCTGCGCCATAGAGCAGCAGGTCTCATCATTATTTATAAAATTTTCCTTTTAGTCTAAGCGATACTTTTCTATCAAACAATAGACCCGATGCATTCCAACCAACTTGAATTTCACTAATACTATCCCCACCTATATCACCATCATTTTGAACAATACACTCGATATATCTAAAAAGCTCACACCTTTTAATGATTTAATCACCCATAGTTACAACTCTGTCACTAGAGCTAGTACTACTAAATTACATTCCATATATTCAGTTTTAGTTCTACTCAAATGAAGTCCTTTAGACTCCAATGTATACCTCCATAATTCAGGGTTCTCCACTATGCTTTGGATAACAATACTGAAATAAGAAAGCATGTTAGGAAAATACTCTATATATAAGAAAACACCAACTTATCATACCTCATCACCATCAGTAACAGTGGTTCTTTAGGTTCACTATGAATAAGGGAATACACTCGCGATCGAACAGGTTTTCTTGGTTGTCCTTAGGTCGGAGCTGAAGCTATAGACTATATCTTTCTCTACCCACCTGTAGTCTTGTGTGAAAGAGCTCTACATAATTTTTTGATATTCAGTGCTCTTCGAACCAAGAGATGGATAATATCTTGCTATATGTCTGGACTGACGACACCAATATCAAGTGTTAGAGCCCATTAAACATTCACATTTATATTGTCTTTCGCATTTTTGTCATAAGCGACTCTAGTACCTTGAGTTGTACCTCTGGTAATTCTACTCAAATCTTTCTTAGACTTCTCGTTTGAACCTCTGATTGATCTAGATGGTATTCTTTTTCTTAAACGCTCTTTCTCTTGTGCATCTTCTTAAGCTTTTGAGTAAGTTGATAGTCGATTTTCACTCTTCTAGCTTGTTCCACTAATACTGAGTATTCATCGATCCCTAAAGATAATAAAGACTGTTTGATTGAATATTTTAATCCCAAAAGGAATCTGTAACGCTTTTTTTCTGCAGTAGCCATCAACTATGGCGCATACCTGGATAGTACAATAAATTATGCTTAGTACTACATAACAATATTCTCTTCTTGCCTCAACCTTATGAACTTGCCTTGCATCTGTTTTCGAGCGGATAGGAGTACAAATTATTCTCTAAATAGTTCCACGAATTCCTCTCAACCAACCATCATGTTTGGTATGTCCCTAAGTTTTCCTGACGCTGCCCACACCACCATCTTTCGGCTTCTCCATCCAGTACAAACGTCGTCAACAATACTCATCTTTCATCCGGACAAGCCATGTTATCTAGTATCTTCTCTATCTTTATTTGTCTGTTCTTTGCTTATATCAGGTCTCAGTTTCATCGAATAAATAGGGATACAGATCTTGAAATATCTTCAGGTACTTATCCACGACGACTATATCACTCCCGGTAGGTTACGATCTGGACTCTTGAATCGGTTGAGTCATCACCGCCATCATTTGGGTTAGGACATTCAAATTCACATTTATAGTAGGCTATACTTCTTAATTTTTTATCTAGTTCTCTTCTTCTATAATTTTGAGTGTATCACTGTGTCTGAATGTATATATATATTAGTAATTAAGAAAATGAAAGTCACTAATCGAGTTAAATTAAAACAACATATATATTTAAAATTACCCCATTACTTTTTTTTTTCTACGTCTTCTATAAATGTTCATCTTTTAATCACTTAATAAATATGAAAAGTTAGTTTAAAATAACAATGAACTAAACAATCCAGTGAATACTCTTACTATAAACTACGGTAATACAAGTGAGAATGAAGTAATATATGTATGTCAGTTAAAATTTTTAATTAATTAATATAAATATTTGATTATTTTCAAAGAGTCTTATTATATCAATAATATATCAATATCGTTCATCTGTTAATCACTTAATTAATATTAAAAGTTAGTTTAAAATAACAATGAACTAAACAATCCAGTGAATACTCTTACTATAAACTACGGTAATACAAGTGAGAATGAAGTAATATATGTATGTCAGTTAAAATTTTTAATTAATTAATATAAATATTTGATTATTTTCAAAGAGTCTTATTATATCAATAATATATCAATATCATTTTATTTCTATACAACAATTACAAGAGCACTGTATAAAAGTTTGTACTAATAAAGATATTTCAATATCAATATTCTTTTTCATTTACGTGCACGAGTACATTAGTATTCTCCCGCTAGTACCATCAAAAGGTGATTCTATCATAATAAGTCATGCACATACAAACAATTTATGCAAATCATGTTATTCATAATTTCATATCACTCAATATATAATACTATAATGCATAAATTATTTCATTTTATAAGATTATAAGCATTTGCATTGAAATGGCCGATAAAGTTTAATGATAGAACAATCAATTGCATTAATCAAGCATATTTAACAACCCATAAAACTAGTTTAGAAGATATATTAAAATGATACTATAATTTGATAATAAGAGTATTCACTTTGTTGGTAGATAGTCCGTTTGCTCTTGACGTTAATTTTTTTCTTTAATGGAATGCTTAAACATGATAAAAAAATTAATTAGTTTATTATTTTAATAAAATATTAATTTATGATTATTTAAATATTTACTTTATGAAATTTCGCTAAATTTTCTAATAAACATCTTACTATTACTATTACTAGTATTATTATTATTATTATTATTATTATTATTATTATTATTAAGTTTTAATATCAATTTAACAACCCTTACCTAGCCATACACCATGCGAAGAACCCTTATGCGAGAATTGGATCACTGCAGGGTTTCTCTTGAGCTCTCTCTCATGGAAAATTATTGCATCAGGAGTCAGTCCTGATGTAGTTTTGCATCAGGACTCCAATCAGTGTCTGTCATGTGTACAAACAGACCCCCAATTTAATACTTGGGTGGGTCTGTCTATACATGTGACAGAACCTGATTGGAGCCCTCATGCAAAACTGCATCAGGCCTCTTGATGCAATGATTCACACGAGCCTTCTTCATCCTGCTTCCTGTTCATCTGCACGGTACCGACGCCACATCCTCCTCCGCTTGACAAAGATTTCGTCGCCAGCCACTAACACCGGCCTCAATTGATCAAAGCATGGGGAAGCACTAACAGCCATTGGACTCTCTAGGTAATTCGCTCTCATGATCTCGCCTGTCTCCCTACTCTTCAATTTATAGAACGAAGTAATTCTTTCATTTCCCAACTCACTTCTCTCCCCTCTGTTTGGTTTCTCGACTACTTGATTCATTTTTCTCTCCCCACTATTCATTTACCTGGACCCCTCCCATCCTTTTCCTAATTTTTTCTTTCCCCACTCCCCGCCACTAACAAATTTTTTTTAAACATATGTTTATTTAGTATATTTCTTGTATGATTTTATTATTGTTTTTAAAAACAATTTAACTTATTTTAATAACATTCAAAACAATCGGAATATTATTTTATATATGCTGATTTATTTTGAACTTATTAATCAAGTGTTATTTCAAATCAAAACTTAAACATAACAATATAAAACTAGGAAAAAAAAAAGAAAAATGATCCAAAACAACCACCTTAAATTATGACCATGTCATACTGTCTCACTTGTGCAAATGAAGCATGATTCAGTTGTCTTACCACAACTGTATGTTTTCTCAAAATAGCAATCTAGAGATACCTAAATGAAGCATTTTGTATTACAGTGTGAGAATTCGTTTTGAATATCCTGCTCATTGTGGAAATAAGCAATTTCATAGCTCAAAATATCTCAAAAATCATTGAGATGGAAACCACATGAATTGTTTTTTGATGCTGTCATGATTAAAATCGTTGATGCCTAGATATACATGGATGAGCTGCCTGGCAGTGTGTTACTCATGGTCGTCATGTAGGAGGTTCACATGTGGTATATAATCAAATAGAATCTAGATGCCAAATTATTAGAAGCAAAGCTGTTAAAACCCCTTTAAATGAACTAATGTGTTTTCTAGGAGAGTTACCTTTCAACTTATTTCAGTACTGAATATGAAGAAAGTTTTTCCTGCTTTCATATTTTTGCAGCTTTTAAAGCTCTTGGAAAACTGATCCTGGATGTCGGGCTGCTGTTAGCATATCACTGTGATCATTATGGTATGTTTTACATTACTCGTGTTTTGTTCATTCTTTTTATAGAGTACGTCAAACTCTTTTTGAACTGATTGCTTCTGAAATTTCTCAGTTAAATTACGTGTTGAAATCTGTAGGAATCCCTAAAAAATTGGTCTGCTGTGAACACTTTCAACAGGAAATAGAAACAACAATGCATTTTAGTAGAATCAAATTACTAGCGTCATGTCTCATATATTTTCCTTACTTTTAACTGCTATTTTAAACTGGTTTAGTTTTTATTTTTAATTGAAGAAAAAATATGCTTGATATCTTATGTGAAAATCAAAGCACAATCATTTCTGTTACGAAATAAGTACTATCATTTATGATAAGCACTATGGAAAATGAACATTCCAACAAGCAATATTTTAATATGTTTAAATAGATTCGAATCTATGCAAATTTGACATGTTAATCATATTTAAAGGTTATGTATATAATCAATAAAATAATAATAATAATAATTCTAATAATATTTTCTAGCAATTATATTAAATATGTTGTTGGCTTTATGAGACTTATGATTTATTCTAATAATTTTAAGAATAACAAGTATATGCTTGTATATTATGTGTACTAGTATTTTAGTGCATTCTGCGATTCGTCCCGCGGGCTTGAAATTACCATGATAGGAACTGATGGTTATATTGTGACAATAAATTTTAACTATTATCTTTAAATTTAACAACAAAAATAGAGCAATAAAATACTAAAATTAAAATTAATGTTAAATTATCATATCTTACTTTATTGATGTTCCGTCTATGGTAAACACTATTTCTTCTTTCAAACATTTTTTTTTAAATCTTTTTACGACTTATAGCAACTTAAAGAGTTTTCAACATAAACTCAATGTGTTAAGTACAATTCTAACTCATAGTACTCAAGAATTAAAAGCATCATATATGTTAATTTTTATTTTGAACAATGTGATGAATCATATCATGTACTAAACCAATAAATAAAAATAATATATGATGATGTAAGCATATTGTTTTTTTTATTTATATTTCCAATAAATAACTTTTTATCTTCTTATTATTTTCCTTTTTTACTTAAATACATCTATTTCAGAATCACCTTTAAAACATAATTCTAACACATTCTTGATCGATACACATCTTGATAGTACAACAAAATGTAAAATAAGTCAAATATTGTCTAAGATGAAAATACATTTATTCACTCCTAGCCAATTCATTTCTTATTGACACGACAACACGTGATCTTAATTTCACAATTGTTTGAGGTGGCAGTCAAACATCTACTTGAGTGAGTACAATGTGATAAGAGAATAAACTAAGTCTTTCAACATATACATACAATATATACATATATCTATCTATCTATCTATCAATATATATATCTCTATACATACAAGATATATATAGATATCTATAAATATATATATGGATCACTGCAAGG